>NW_027441785.1:0-300000 GCF_048569485.1 Anomaloglossus baeobatrachus | reverse complement strand
TTAAAAAAAAAAATTACCGTATTTTCGCTTTATAAGACGCACCTGATTATAAGACGCACCCCCAAATTTGGTGAAGGAAAAGAGAATTTTTTTTTTTTTAATATTAAATGGGGTCCATCTTATAATGCCAGTGTCCGTCTAAAAAAATCATATAGGGTATATGTCCCTCATAGCCCCCCATCTTAAAATTAGCCCCCCTTAATCTGGATATGGCCCCCTTATATTGAATATTACCCCCTTGTGCTGGGACACGTCCCCCTGTGCTGCCCATGGCCCCTATAGATGGTACACCTCCCCTGTGTTTGATATGGCCCCCATGTGTGCTGCCCATGGCCCCTATAGATGGTACACCTCCCCTGTGTTTGATATGGCCCCCATGTGTGCTGCCCATGGCCACTATAGATGGCACATCTCCCCTGTGTTAGGTATGCCCCCCATGCTGCTGCCCATAATAAAATAAAACACACTTTCCTTACCTTCTCAGCGCTGTCCCTCCTCGTGTCTCCCACCTCGCAGTTGAGCTCCGGCTTCCTCTACTTCCTGGTTCTTGCTGCCGGTCATGTGATCGGCATGGCAGAGTGATATCATCTCTGTGTGCCTTATCACAGACAGCAGCAGCAGGAGACCGGGGGATCAGCGCTGGAGCTAAGTAAAGCTTTTTTTATTTTACCATGGGCAGCAGCACGGGGGCCATATCTAACGCAGGGGGGATCATGTGCGATCAAAGGGAGCACAGGCAGATATAATATGCCTCGCTGCCCCAGCCCCTCAGCGAGATGCAGTTTCAGCACCACGCTGCTGATGGACAGCGGCTGTGCATATTATATGAGCGGGAGCAGATCAAACTCTGCCGCCCTCAGCTGTCACCTGCCCCTAGCACCCGCTCAAGAGCGGACCCTGCAGTGTAATTAATATATATATATATATATATATATAATGTGTGTGTGTGTGTGTGTACCCCCCCCCCTGTATATTCGGTTTATAAGACGCACCCCCTTCTTTCCCCCAAAATTTGGGGGAACAAAAGTGCGTCTTATAAAGCGAAAAATACGGTACTTTATTAGAAATAAATACACAGACACACTTAGGGACTCCATCTTTATTACTCCCTCTCACAGCTCCACGATCCTGGTCTTCTGTCACTGATCTAGCTCTGCTATATCAGAATTCAGGGGGGGAGGAAGAACGCTGCTACTCAATGAGTGATCAGAGGCTGCGGGTTGGTAAGCGGTGATGTCACCGCTGCTACCATTGCCATAGTAACCTAACGAACGGGTTACTATACTATAGTAACGGTGATCTCTGATCACCTTATTCCCAGCGCCGCTATTAATCACCGGCTGTGGCAGCCAATCCCTGCATGTGGGCTGACTGTGTAAATAGTGTCTAGATGCAGAGGGGAAGCTGAGCATGTACTCGAGCATCTCGCCGGTACACAGCGGTCGCCGAGTTTACAGAGTACTGAGATGCTCAGGCAAGCACCGTGTACCAGCAAGCATGCTGACACTACAGGACCTTTTGCACAATGTCATAATCCTGTGACCCAGTCTGTAGCCAATGAGATAATACAACATTCCCACGTGACTGATCACATGGCTATGATGTCACGAAAGGTCCTTTGGTTACCGGGAGAACACCGCGATGATCGTACTCAGAAGCAGCGGGAGACTGCTAAGTAATGTTTATTATTAACTGTATTCTTTATTTTACAGCCCCCCCGCCCTGATCCCATAACGGTAAAGTCCAAGATCGGTGATCGGACGCAAGATCGTGTTAGCTCGATCCCGATCTACAAAATGATCCGAAGAGTCTCCCCGATCCTGACCATCGTGGGGATTGCCCATCACTACTCTTAAGTCCCTGTTACACGCAACGACATCGCTAATGAGATATCGCAGGGGTCACGGAATTCGTGACTCACATCCAGCGTTGTTAGCGACGTTGTTGCGTGTGACACGAGCAACCGCTAACTATCCCAAGTTCCGCAAATATCGTTGATTGTTGACACGTCGTTTCTTTCCCAAATATCGTTGCACTTTTGGGACGCAGGTTGTTTGTCGTTCTTGAGGCAGCACACATCTCTACATGTGACACCCCTGCGTCCTCCGGCAACGAGGTGGGAGTGATGTTTATGCGGCTGCTCTCCGCCCCTCCGCTTCTATTGGTGGCCCGCTGTGTGACGTCGCTGTGACGCCACACAAACCCCCCCTTCGAAAAGAGGTTGTTTGCTGGTCACAGCGACGTTGTTAGTAAGGTATGTGCGTGTGACGCGCACTACCGATATTGTCCGCGACGGGCAGCGATTTGCCCGTGACGCACGCACAACTGGGACGGGTGCGATCGCTAGCGATGTCGCTGCATGTAAAGCAGCCTTTAAGGGCTCGTTACACGCTATGATATATCAAACGATATGTTGTCGGGGTCACGTCGTTAGTGACGCATATCCGGCATCGTTTGACATATCGTAGCGTGTGACAGCTACGAGCGACTGTGAACAAGCAAAAATACCTTATAGTTGCTCGTTGACATGTCGCTCATTTTCTAAAAATCGAACGTCCTTCTGCGCGCCGGTTGTTCATTGTTCCCGAGGCAGTACACATCGCTCCATGTGACACCCCGGGAACGATGAACCTCAGCTTACCTGCGTCCCGCCGGCAATGCGGAAGGAAGGAGGTCGGCGGGATGTTACGTCCCGCTCATCTCCGCCCCTCCGCTTCTATTGGGCGGCCGCTGAGTGACATCGCTGTGACGCCGAAGTCTCTCCCCCTTCAGGAAGAGGATGTTCGCCGCCCACAGCGACGTCGTTCGGGAGGTAAGTAGGTGTGACGGGTTACCGACTTTGTGCGACACGGCAACAAATTGCCCATGTTGCACAAACGATGGGGGCGGGTGCGATCGCACGATGAATCGCCGCGTGTAAAGCGGCCTTTAGATGTCGAAATTGAACAACAGATTCAGAATACATTTTTTTCTAATTTAATTTCTGATGTTATGGTTCAAAAAAATTTACTTTCAAGATATCATTAAAAAATAATAACATTGTGTTTATTTTTAGCAGATGACTATATTGAGAGTTCAGATGGAAATCTATTATCTTCAGAATTTAAAACAGATGAAGAAAGTATCACACATGATACATATGAAGAGCATGCTGTTGTCCCAAATATATCTCCAGTCCTTCCTCAGAAAGCTTCATCATCAGATCTTTTCAAACAAGTCAAAAATTCCGATTTATCACAGAATTGTAAGCAAAACAAAAGTTACAGAAGGGATGTGGAACATGAAACGGCTCCTACAAGGGTGAAACCATTTTCATGTTCAAAACGTGGGAAATGTTTTACCAGAAAATCGCATCTTAATATCATTCAAAAAACTCACACAGGGAAGAAGCCATTTTCATGCCCAGAATGTGGAAAATGTTTTACTCAGAAAATAACCCTTGCTAACCATCAAAAATATCACACAGGGGAGAAGCCATGTTCATGTTCAGAATGTGGGAAATGTTTTATTCAGAAATCAAATCTTGTAATGCATAAGAAAAATCACACTGGGGTGAAGCCATTTTTATGCTTGGAATGTGGGAAATGTTTTACTAGTAAATCAACTCTTGTTGACCATGGAAAACGTCACACAGAGGAGAATTCATTTTCATGTTCAGGGTGTGGGAAATGTTTTCATTTCAAATCAGATCTTGTTAGGCATCAAAGATGTCACACAGGGGAGAAGCCATTTTCATGTTCAGAATGTGGAAAATGTTTTATTCAGAAATCACACCTTGTTAGGCATCAAATATATCACACAGGGAAGAAGCCATTTTCATGCCCAGAATGTGGAAAATGTTTTACTCAGAAAATAACCCTTGCTAACCATCAAAAATATCACACACGGGAGAAGCCATTTTCATGTTCAGGGTGTGGGAAATGTTTTCATTTCAAATCAGCTCTTGTTAGGCATCAAAGATCTCACACCGGGGAGAAGCCATTTTCATGTTCAGAATGTGGGAAATGTTTTATTCAGAAATCACACCTTGTTAGGCATCAAATATATCACACAGGGGAGAAGCCATTTTCATGTTTAGAATGTGGAAAATGTTTTATTCAGAAATCACAGCTTGTTAGGCATCAAAGATCTCATACAGGGGAGAAGCCATTTTCATGTTCAGAATGTGGGAAATGTTTTAATGGGAAATCAGAACTTGTTGTGCATCAAAGATGTCACACAGGGGAGAAGCCATTTTCATGTTCAGACTGTGGGAAATGTTTTATTCAGAAATCAATTCTTGTTCGGCATCAAAGATCTCACATCGGGGAGAAGCCATTTTCATGTTCAGAATGTGGGAAATATTATATTCGGAAATCAGACCTTGTTGTGCATCAAAGATGTCACACAGGGGAGAAGCCATATTCATGTTCAGAATGTGGTAAATGTTTTATTAAGAAATCATATCTTGTTGTGCATCAAAGACGTCACACAGGGGAGAAGCCATTTTCATGTTCAGAGTGTGGGAAATGTTTTAGGCAGAAATCAAACCTTGTTGCGCATCAAAGATCTCACACAGGGGAGAAGCTGTTTTCATGCCCAGAATGTAGTAAATGTTTTACTAGGAAATCAGGTCTTGTTTCCCATCAAAAAAAATCACACAAAATAAACCATTTTATGTTCTGAATGTGGCAAATATAATTCTCAGAAATCACATCTTGTTAAACATGTGAAGAAGCCGCACAGGTAAGGAACCTTTTTCATGTTGTGAATAATCGAAATGTTTAACTGGTAAATCAAGTCTTGCCGACATCACAAAACCAACAGAGCAGAGCAGCCATTTTTGCTTTCAGAATTTGCCAAATGTTTTTATCATTAATCAGGTCTTGTTGTCAGATGAGTCACACGGGAGAAGCCATCATGATGTACCATAATTCAAAGGGTTTTATCCTAAAATCGGCTACAGTTCCATGAGTAAGTATTTGTGAGGAAAAGAACCATTTTTTTTTTTTTTTAGAAATGATTGTTGTGAGGTAAATCCGGAGATATGAAGAGGAATTATGACTTCCAGTCATAATCGCTCTCATCACTCCATGGCCGTGCCCCCTCCCTTCTTGTTCTCAGATGTCCAGCATCTGTGAAGGTGTCACATCCTAGCAACACATCCCATGGCCATCTCCTGTGATATGGAGATTAGTTGACTTGGGGACAATGGACACAGGATGACTCCCTGCCGTGACCCTGTAGTAGGGGCTGCTATCTAATTAGCAAGCTTGGAAGTATCCAGACAGGACGACTCCAGTAAAAAATGGTTCATATCTCGCAAGCCATATTTCCGATAAATATGGCAACCATAAAAATGGTGTCTCCGCATGCGGACGATGCTGGCACACCCTTTTTATGGGAGCAGGACCTGGGGAAATACCCCAGGCGTGATATCAGCCAATGGGGAACTAGTAGACAAGTCATGAGTCCTCTCGTTCTGTAGCTAAGTTCATAGCTGTCACAATGAGAGCGTCGGCGTCCGCCTACGACGCTCCCAGGCCAAGTTATGGCCATATTCCATGTGTGGATATTGTCCATAACTCCAGCCAGGGGTGGAGCAGTGCTCCCTCTGAGGTCACTAAGGTAGGAGGGGACCTGGATTTGCCCAGGTTGATAACCCTACTTCGGCCATTTTCCAGGGTTCTTTCGCTGGGGGTCACGTGTAGGAAACATCTGTGGGAAGGATCCTAGAAACCTGGTCTACAGCGCCCCCCTGTGGCCAGACGCACAAGGTAACTGCTGGAACTGTGTATGCCTGTTTGTAAACCATGCTTTATCTGTAACTGTACTCTGACCTATGTATATTCTGTAGATTCCCTATTGTATATATTGTAGTTTCTAGTGTGCTTTAGGCTGATTAAATTATATAATTAATCTTGGGCTGTTCTGTTATCTCGATCTTGAATCCCACGTCTGTGTGTTCGGCTAATAGTTACCGTGAAGCGGTTGGTGGCAGCGAGTTGTGCCAAGGATTATTGTGGGGAGGCCAGTGAGATTCGGGGAGGTTTTATATATTCCGCCCGCGGAGGTCGGGGGAATATATACCCTACTCTCACCGGGGACCCTTCAATAATTGGCATAAGTAGTATAGCGGCCTCCTTGCTTATTGTCGGGCAATTCCATAATTGGCCTGACTATAAGAGGGGCGCTAGAGAGCGCGTCACGTGCTCTGTCTGTCTGTCGGTCGGGAGGTATAAAGGAGGGGTGACCCCCACTTGTTACCCCCCGATTGTGACGTACTGATAGCCAGCGCGGGGGGATTTCTGAGTGACCCCCCCCGGTGGTTCGTCACATATTGGTGGCAGCGGTGGGATCGAGATAATAGTGTGTGTGAGTGTGAGACCCATACTCTCAGACACTAAAGACTGCCTGCAGCAGCTGTGGCTGCTGGGGTCTTCAGACTAGCTCAACACTAGAGTGTCAGAGTGCAGATACTGTAAGGTGTGTGGAGGCATCAGGTGTCAGTTCTGTGTCAGTGACCAAAAGTCTGCAAGAATGGCTGATGGCACCAGGAGCAGAGCTATGCAACTGGCCAATGCTAAAGCAGGAGCCGAAGAGAGGGAGGACGGTGCTGTGGACAGTAATGAGGAGGTTGCCCACGAGTCCTCCAGGAGCTCGACGCCAGAAAACCGTTCTGCAGAGGACAGCGCACAACCTGGCAATTATGGACAAGATGAGGAGCAGCTCACCCAAGGGTCCTCAACGAGCCAGATGCCAGCCCTCCGCTCTGCAATGGACAGTGAATCACCAGGCTCCGCAGCGGGCCGCAGATCACCACGTGCCATTCCACCGAGCCTGGGAGGCTCGGATAGCCTTCTTCAAATGGCTATGGCCCTTCTCCAGGCTGGAGACCAGGAGGGCTACAAGGAACTCCTGGCAGAGCGCAGGGCAGAGCGGCAGGCAGCGCGTGAAGAGCGCCAGGCAGAGCGTGAGGCTGCGGAGCGATGGCAACAGGCAGACCGTGACCACCAGCTGCAGCTAGCTCAGCTCCGGCCCTCATCAGCCACACGTGACCTTCAAGACACCAAACTTCCAAAGGTCCGTGTTGAGGACTTCCCAGTGCTGGAGAAGGATGGAGACTTGGACTCTTTCCTGACTGCTTTTGAACGGACTTGCTTGCAGCACCATCTGGACAAGGACCAGTGGGCCAAATACCTGACCCCCCCGTTTAAGGGGTAAGGCCCTGGAAATCCTTGGGGACTTGCCTACTGAGGCAGATCAGGGCTACGACACCATCAAGCGGGCCCTGATCCAACAGTACAACCTCACTCCAGAGTCCTACCGCAAGAAGTTCCGGAGCCTACAGAAGGGACCAAAGGACTCCTGGGCTGACCACCGGCGGGCACTTGCCCGAGCTGCCGACCACTGGACCCAAGGCCTGCAGCTTTCCACCGGACCGGAGATCCTGGACTTGTTCATCACGGAGCAACTCTTGTGGAACTGCCCTGAGGATCTCCGCCAGTTCATCCGAGACCAGAAGCCAAAGGGGTCCACGGCTACAGCTGCCCTGGCCGATGACTACACCAACAATCGGGCTCCTGAGGCCAGGAGAGCAGCCACCAGCAGCACCTGGAGAGGGGGTAAGATGAACTCTGCGACTGCCCCACCTGCCCCTAGACTGCAGGGGGTGTCCCCCTCAACTCCCCTCTCCAGGCCCGTGGCAGAGCCAAGACGGTGCCACCAGTGCAACCTACCTGGACACTTCAAGGCCATGTGCCCTCAGCGTCCCAAGGCCCCGGCTCCGTCCCCGTCCCAAGGGCCGCCCAAGGTGTATTGTGTGGGTGGGGGTGGTGGTAGGTCCCTGGACAGCTTCCAACCTGTCACCGTCGGCCGGTCTGTGACCATAGGACTGCGAGACAGCGCCTCGGAGGTGACTCTGGTGCGACCTGAGATGGTGTCCCCCCAAGACTTGATACCTGGAAAAACCCTCGCTGTCTCCGGGATTGGAGGCATTGACCCGGCGCTGCCTGTTGCTGACATTTATGTGGACTGGGGCGCAGGGCGAGGGGTGAGAGAGGTGGGGGTAACTGATCGGATCCCTGCAAACGTGCTACTTGGGACAGATTTGGGGCAGATAACCTCCCAGTTTGGGCCCCCCCCAAGGGCTGAACCTTCAGCCAGTACTGACAGGCCTCCGGACAATGTTAATGTGTTATCTATGAATGATGTAAGGGAGGAGGGAGTGAACTCTGATATTTCTGCTTGCATAGACACCATAGACACACACACAGCTGCAGCTGTGACAGGGGAGGGGGTCAGAGAAAGGTGTGACAATGCCTCTACAAGTAACCAGCCAGTGAGCTGGGATCTGTTGCCCTCTGCAGGGATAAGCAGAGAGCAGGGTGCTGCAGGGGGAGGACCAGTGTGTGGGGTGGGGGCTACCACAGCAAATGTGGGGTCCCCAGAGATTTCACAGCGGGGTTCTGTTGCTGCAGGAGGGGAACAGGCAGGTGAGATTGGGGCCGGTCCAGGAGCGGAAGTGCTCCCAGGTAAGATCTCGGTGCATGGTTCCCCCACAACCGGGGTGTCAGGAAGCCAGGTAGGTCTGCCTGAACCGGCGACTTGGTCAGGAACGGAGGAGGAGCAGGCACGACCCACGGTCGCAGCGGCTGTGGCCGCTGTCACCCGCAGTGGGAGTGCTGGAAGCCAAGGGGCCTCCCGGAGGTCCGATAGCTCTTCCCCTTCTGACCAAGTGGCAGCCGAGTCAGGTGGAGGCCAGGACACAGGTCCCGGGGTACTGACTGAAGATGTGACAGTCTCGTCGATTCTGGCCACATCTAGTCAGGGGTTTCAGGCAGCGTTAGAAGCTGACGACAGCCTGAAAGCCCTTAAGGAGCAGGCGGCACAGCCTCCCTCGGACCCGGAGCGAGTGGTCTGGGACCAAGGACGGCTGTACCGGGCCACGGTCCAGCAGGGTTCACCGGAGGCGTGGCCCAGGGACCGACAGTTGGTGGTACCCTATCCGTTCCGGACGGAGTTGTTGCGGATCGCACATGAGATTCCGATGGCCGGACACCTAGGGATCGCTAAGACCAAGGCCAGGTTAAACCAGCATTTCTACTGGCCAAAAATGGGGGCCGATGTGGCTGCCTACTGCCGTTCGTGTGAAACCTGTCAGAGAGTGGGGAAGGCGGGGCCACACCCCAAAGCCCCACTGGTATCTCTGCCAATCATCGATGAGCCTTTCAGGAGGGTGGCTGTGGATCTGGTCGGCCCGCTGGCCATCCCCAGCAGCTCCGGGAAACGCTTCATACTGACTGTAGTGGACTATGCCACCCGGTACCCAGAAGCAGTGGCCTTGTCGTCCATTCGGGCTGACAAGGTGGCCACCGCATTGCTGGAGATTTTCTCCCGAGTGGGTTTTCCCCAGGAAATGCTCACTGACCGGGGGACCCAATTCATGTCCCAGCTGATGGAGGCCCTCTGTAAGCAAGTCCAGGTGCGACATCTGGTGGCCAGCCCGTACCATCCACAGACTAATGGCCTGTGCGAGCGGTTTAATGGCACCTTAAAGCAGATGCTTAAGATGTTGGTCGACTCCCATGGGCGTGACTGGGAGCGGTATCTCCCACACCTGTTATTTGCTTACCGGGAGGTTCCACAGGCCTCAACAGGATTCTCACCGTTTGAGCTCCTGTACGGGCGACGTGTGCGGGGCCCCCTGGCTCTGGTGAAAGAGGCTTGGGAAGGGGATTTGGCCACCCCTGGAGTGTCGGTTATCGAGTATGTCATGCGCTTCCGGGACAAAATGCAGGCCTTGACGCAACTGGTACACGACAATATGGCTCAAGCCCAGGCCGATCAGAAGCGTTGGTACGACCAGAACGCTTGTGAGAGGACCTACCAAGTGGGTCAAAAGGTGTGGGTACTGGTCCCCGTACCACAGGACAAGCTTCAGGCAGCCTGGGAAGGCCCATACCTCGTGTACCAGCAGCTCAACCCTGTGACGTACCTGGTCACCCTGGACCCTGCCCGTGGAAGGCGGAAGCCCTTCCATGTGAACATGATGAAGGCACATCATGAGCGGGAGGCATGTGCACTCCCTGTGTGCAACCTGCCCGAGGAGGGAGAAGCGGAAACCCTCTTGGATATGCTAGCCCAGGTTAGGGCAGGCGGATCCATTGAGGATGTGGAGGTTGGCCACCAGCTCTTGGAGGACCAACGGTCCCAGCTGTGGGCCACCCTACACCCCTTCAGGGGGTTGTTTACCAACCAGCCCGGAAGGACTAACTTGGCTGTCCATCACGTGGACACTGGGGATCATCCCCCGATCAGGCGTTCAGCATATCGGGTCTCCCTGGAGGTGCAGCAACACATGCGCCAGGAGATTGACGAGATGCTGAAGCTGGGGGTGATCCAGGCATCCAACAGCGCTTGGGCCTCGCCTGTAGTCCTCGTCCCTAAGAAGGACCGAACCACTCGGTTCTGCGTGGACTACAGGGGGCTCAATGCTGTCACGGTCGCCGATGCGTACCCAATGCCACGCATCGATGACCTGCTCGATCAGTTGGCCGGGGCTCAGTACCTGACCATCATGGATCTGAGCCGGGGATATTGGCAGATCCCCCTGACTCGCAAGGCCAGGGAACGCTCTGCCTTTATTACCCCATTTGGACTGTACGAGTCCACGGTGATGCCATTCGGGATGAGGAATGCCCCTGCCACTTTCCAGCGGATGGTCAACACCCTGCTCAAGGGACTTGAAGGGTACGCGGCCGCGTACCTGGATGACATTGCCGTCTTCAGTCCCACCTGGGAGGACCACCTAGAGCATCTAGCACAGGTGCTCAGGCGGATCCACCAGGCAGGTTTGACCATCAAGCCGGGAAAGTGTCAGCTGGCCATGAGCGAGGTCCAGTACCTCGGTCACCGGGTAGGCGGGAGAACACTGAAGCCCGAGCCTGAGAAAGTGGAGGCCATCGCGTCCTGGCCCACCCCCAGGACCAAGAAGCAGGTGATGTCCTTCTTGGGGACCGCTGGGTACTATAGGAGGTTTGTTCCATGCTATAGTAGCCTGGCAAAGCCCTTGACGGACCTCACCAAGAAGAAGCTGCCCTCTGCAGTCGATTGGACAATGGACTGCGAGACAGCCTTCTGGGCCCTAAAGGACGCCCTGTCCAGCCCGCCCGTGCTACAGGCAGCCGACTTCACGCGGCCGTTTGTAGTACAGACCGACGCCAGTGACTTCGGCCTCGGTGCGGTGCTCAGCCAGGTGGACTCTGCGAGCCAAGAGCACCCAGTCTTGTACCTGAGCAGGAAGCTGTTACCAAGGGAAGTGGCCTATTCCACGATGGAAAAGGAGTGCCTGGCCATAGTGTGGGCCCTGCAGCGTCTGCAACCCTATCTATACGGGCGCCACTTCATCGTGGAGACGGACCACAATCCCCTCAGCTGGTTGCACACCGTCTCTGGGACGAATGGGCGATTGTTGCGATGGAGCCTTGCGCTCCAGCAATACAACTTCACCATTCGCCACAAAAGGGGCCGGGACCACGGTAACGCAGACGGGCTGTCCCGACAAGGAGAGGTCGCGGACGGGCGCACGGGGGAACACCGGAGTGTGCTGCCCCCTAGCGCCCTCAAAAGGGGGGAGGTGTGAGGTAAATCCGGAGATATGAAGAGGAATTATGACTTCCAGTCATAATCGCTCTCATCACTCCATGGCCGTGCCCCCTCCCTTCTTGTTCTCAGATGTCCAGCATCTGTGAAGGTGTCACATCCTAGCAACACATCCCATGGCCATCTCCTGTGATATGGAGATTAGTTGACTTGGGGACAATGGACACAGGATGACTCCCTGCCGTGACCCTGTAGTAGGGGCTGCTATCTAATTAGCAAGCTTGGAAGTATCCAGACAGGACGACTCCAGTAAAAAATGGTTCATATCTCGCAAGCCATATTTCCGATAAATATGGCAACCATAAAAATGGTGTCTCCGCATGCGGACGATGCTGGCACACCCTTTTTATGGGAGCAGGACCTGGGGAAATACCCCAGGCGTGATATCAGCCAATGGGGAACTAGTAGACAAGTCATGAGTCCTCTCGTTCTGTAGCTAAGTTCATAGCTGTCACAATGAGAGCGTCGGCGTCCGCCTACGACGCTCCCAGGCCAAGTTATGGCCATATTCCATGTGTGGATATTGTCCATAACTCCAGCCAGGGGTGGAGCAGTGCTCCCTCTGAGGTCACTAAGGTAGGAGGGGACCTGGATTTGCCCAGGTTGATAACCCTACTTCGGCCATTTTCCAGGGTTCTTTCGCTGGGGGTCACGTGTAGGAAACATCTGTGGGAAGGATCCTAGAAACCTGGTCTACAGCGCCCCCCTGTGGCCAGACGCACAAGGTAACTGCTGGAACTGTGTATGCCTGTTTGTAAACCATGCTTTATCTGTAACTGTACTCTGACCTATGTATATTCTGTAGATTCCCTATTGTATATATTGTAGTTTCTAGTGTGCTTTAGGCTGATTAAATTATATAATTAATCTTGGGCTGTTCTGTTATCTCGATCTTGAATCCCACGTCTGTGTGTTCGGCTAATAGTTACCGTGAAGCGGTTGGTGGCAGCGAGTTGTGCCAAGGATTATTGTGGGGAGGCCAGTGAGATTCGGGGAGGTTTTATATATTCCGCCCGCGGAGGTCGGGGGAATATATACCCTACTCTCACCGGGGACCCTTCAATAATTGGCATAAGTAGTATAGCGGCCTCCTTGCTTATTGTCGGGCAATTCCATAATTGGCCTGACTATAAGAGGGGCGCTAGAGAGCGCGTCACGTGCTTTGTCTGTCGGTCGGGAGGTATAAAGGAGGGGTGACCCCCACTTGTTACCCCCCGATTGTGACGTACTGATAGCCAGCGCGGGGGGATTTCTGAGTGACCCCCCCCCGGTGGTTCGTCACAATTGTGTTTTTTGAACCATAAGATACACCTAGTCATGAAGCACTGTTATGGGTAGGATATGCTTCTGACACTGTTACGGGGATAAAATCCCCCAATTCTGTACTAATGTCTCCCATACTGGGCCCTTTCCAGGTAAATGTGTCTTTCATACTCGTATATAGGTCTTTCATCCTGGTATATATGTTGCCCATCTTTATCCCATCCTGGTATATATGATCCCCATCTTGGTATATATGGCTCTTGTCTTAGTATATATATCCCTTTAACAGGGTGAAAATGTACATAAGATAAACTTGTATCTTTGTTAATGAAGTATTGTATATTTATGCTATAACTTAAATGGCCACTAGTTGTCACTAGAGGGCAGGCACACTGCTAGGCAGTAAGGGGTTGCATTAGGTTTCCCTGGTAATGTAAACAGAGACAGTTAAAAGTTCAGTTGAGATCTGGAGACTGCACAAGCAAGAAGAGAGTGACAGGAAGAAGGCTGCAAGAGAGGGAGAAGGTTGTTGAACTCCTGTGTTCTGGACAAATAGGATTGCCTGTTTTTTCATGGGACTCCTACTGCCCCTGATGAGGGGAATTCATCTGAGCAAACTTTTCTCCGGAAAGTGCTTGGATAAGGTCATCTAAGACTAAATCAGAAGCAGTCTGAGGGAGACCGACACCATCTTGGGTGAAAGACTTCTGTGAGTAGCAACTGACCTGAGACCAATCGGTGTACTAATAGTCAGTTAGGGACAGAAAGATAGGAAGAGGACGCATTGAAGGAAGACTATTCTTTGAAAGACTGTTCGCTGACAAGGAGCTTTGCTTGTTTGTTTATCCGGAGGCATTTGCTCTGACCTGAAATTTATCAGAAGTTAAGCAGTGTTGTGCTGATAATAACAGACTATTCTGCCTTTGCTTCATCACACTGTCTGGGGGCAGTGAGGTACAGAGTATTGCATAGAGGTACATGTACATAAATTCACTTGTTTCTTACTGTATATGGGAAGTTGGCCGGGTACCCTGATTGAATTGTAAACATAAGGGGAGGTGGTTGTAAGATTATATCCTTGGAGGGATCACGTGCTGTTATCTGTAGTAGTGCACTCGGGTAAGCCCCATTAATAGATAGGGGAGGGAATGGTATAGCAGGGGGGAAACAAATATAGTCCATTTCATCTCTACAGACCAACACTTGTAGTCCTCCCAGTTGCATAAATTGTTATTGTTTATTCTGGGCTGTTGTGGCCCATAAGTTGTAAGAGAACTGGTTTTGTAAATATTTTTTAGACTTATAAAGAAAACTATTATTCACCATCTTTGTGTCACTGGGTTTTCTATAGTGCCATCGTACCTTAATAGTCATAGCGACCAGCGTATTTGGCGTAGTTGGCAGGATACGTTGCTCGCTATGGATGACCCTGAGCAAATGGGAGACGCTGCAACACCCCTGTTGTACTTTACCCCCTTCCCCTTGGTGACCAGCAGTGAGCGGCTAATAGGGTGCTCTGCAATGGGCGCGCTGCTAAATCACCTGGCTAAGTTCGATGGGTATACCTTACTGTTCAGTGATTGGGTCTGCTGGCTGAAGAACGTCATTGCCTTGCACAGCGTACACCCCAAACTGTAGCCCGAGGTCGCACTGAATGCTCTGGAGTGAGATGCCTGCAAGGTTGTTCTGCTGAAACCAGAAAGCCAGCGGAAGACAGTAGATGAAATAATTCAGATCTTGGAAAAAGCTTTTGACCATGTGGCAGCGGCTGAACAACTGCAACTACAGTTTTTCGCTCAGATCCAGAGGAGCAGAGCGAGTCTGATTCAGTATGGCATCGCATTGGAAGAATTGCATCAGGAGATTAAGAAGAAGTCGAATGTAACGGTGGGCGCTGAGGCCGAGGTTGATCGCATTTTACGTGATCAGTCCATTGAGGGGATCCGAAATGAAATGTTAAGAAGCGAACTACTGTTGAAGGCAAGGAGTACCCCTGGTGTTACCTACGCTGAAATACAACAAGAGGCAGTGGCGCGGACCCTGGAAGTGAATTCTGCTCCGAAATGGAGTCGCATGCAAACAGTTGACACAAGGGAATTCAGTCGAGACTCTAAGTACCAATGCAACCAAAAAGAAAGGAGGAAACACTGGCACTATTCAGCGAGCTAACCGCTCAATCCACTTATTCCAGGCTTAGAGACGCATTATATGGCAGTAGAATCCAAAGCATATTGGCCCCGGTGCTTATTCTAATAGACCACAATCCATACAGTCCATGAAAAAGAGACGGAATGCACTCAGCAAATATGCGGTAAAAAAGCTCTTTTATTCAACCATCAGATCAGGGTGAAAGGTGTGAGGGAGGTGGGAACACCCGCCTTTCCCCCTGACCTGATGGTTGAATAAAACAGCTTTTTTTACCGCATATTTGGTGAATGCCTTCCATCTCTTTTTCATGGACTCTAAGTACAGCTTGCAGAAGACTGTGGAAGGTCTGGCAGAACAGATGCAACAAATGTGGGCTCAGGGGATGCCACCAACATACCCAGCACCGATATGCCCCTATACTCCCATGCCTGGACAAATGCCGCCTCCTATGGTGGAAATGCAGTCACGGCGTTATACACAATGAGGAACAGCGGCCGGCCCCAGAACAGAGGTAGCAAGAAGCGGGATGAGAGGGCTTTTCCAGTGTTGGAGATGCGGAGAGACTGGACATCTGCAACGAGATTGCGGGAGGGGCAGAACAGAAGAAACTGCGACCGCAGTAAAAGGGAAGCCCTCGCTGTAGCTAGGCATATGGCGAGGCAGAACCGAGAACCAATGCCCGAACTCTGCTCAGAAGATCTGATTGCGGAGAGTCCTGTACTAGAGGTACAGTTTGCTTGGAAGAAGTTTGCGTGTCTGGTAGACACTGGATCAGAGGTGACAACTATGCTGGTGGAATATTTCCAGACGTACTTCAAGGAAGCTGCTAAACGAGAATCGGGGCATTTAATAAGACTGAAAGCAGCTAACAGTGTAGAGATTCTAGTAGCGGGCATCGCATAGATGAAGGTGCAGCTGTGCGGACAGAAGCTGGGAACCAAGGGAGTGATACTAGTGAAAACGCAGGCAAGGCCAAATCTCCCGGTGGTCCTAGTGATGAACATCCTGAGGGAACTGGATTCTCTTCTGTTCGAGCGTGATGGCCCAGGATACAGGAAAAGAGCGACAACTCATAAGGTCACGCAGAGGGCCCTACAGCAGATGGTCCGTTCGTGTGGCATACAGCAGAGTTCAGCGGGAGGAAGAGCAGTGGGAGTGGTGTACGTCTCACGTGGCCCCGCTGTCACTATGTCTCCGGATCAAAAAAAGCTGGTGTTGATGCCGGTGGGGACCCATAGGTAGCTGAATGGTGTGGAAGTAATTCTGGAGCCAGTGAGACAGTGCAAAAGCATGGGAGTCTTCATGATTGCCAGGATGCTGGCCACTGTACAAAATGGGAGGGTGCTGGTGAGGTGCCTGAACTTGCAGAGCCATGAGGCGACTTTGGTAGCGGGCTCAAAACTGGCTGATGTGTATGTTTGCGGTGAGGTTCTCAACAAGAATCAGTTCACGTTTAAAGGAAACTGCCAGACTGCTTGGACTCTGTCGATGCAGGCAGCAGAAGAATAGTCACCCACGCCCATGTGGAATGGTAAGAAGAGCATAGAGCTGATGGGGATGGATACAACCCAGCTAATGCCGGAACAGGTGTAACAGCTACAGACTACCCTATGGGAATACCAGTCTGCCTTTTCCAGGAGTGATTAAGACTTTGGCTGCACAAAGGCGGTAGAACACGAGATACCCACAGGGGACGTGGCCACAATCCGAGAGAGATATCGCCAGATTCCCCCGAATCTTTATCAGGAGGTCAAGAGTATGTTAGCGCAAATGTTGGATAATGGCGTGATCCGCCTGAGTCAGAGTCCCTGGGCTGCGCTGGATGTACTGGTTCGGAAGAAGGACAGGTCCATACAGTTTTTTGTGTTGATTACCGCAAGCTGAACGCGCAGACCGTGCGTGACTCATACCTGTTGCCAAGGATTGAAGAGTCTGTCTGCTCTGGGAAAGGCAAAATACTTCTCCACATTGGACCTGGCTAGTGGCTATTGGCAGGTACCCATGGCAGCTAAGGATCGTCAAAAAACAGCTTTCATCCTACTAATGGGACTCTGCGAGTTTAATCGAATGCCTTTCGGACTGACTAATGCCCCGGCCACATTTCAGCGACTGATGGAGTACTGTCTAAGCGATTACAACTTTGAATCTGTGTTGATATATCTAGACGATGTAATTATATTTGGAGATTCGTGTGAATATCACCTAGGGAAGCTCCGGCAAGTGCTACACCGGCTAAAAGACAATGGACTCAAGATCAAATGTGCCGCCCCTGCAGCGGTCGAACCGCTCAGATCCGGGGTCTGCTGTTGCTCGACTGTCTCCGGACCCGGGGGCTCGCGGCCACTTCAAATGGAAAGGGGGTATTTAGAGGGGATAAGAGTTCGTGACATCACACGTGGTTCGCGGTAAGGGGAGTACCGCCGCTTCCAATGGGAGTACCCGGGGGAGATGGAGTGGGGAAGCCAGATGACCTTCCTCCCACGGGTAGGGTAGGCCCCAGGACTCCGAATGGTGGAGGTGAAGGGGAGCGCTATGCTAGTTGGAAGCAGGGGAGGACAGCGTACTCACTCATGTAGTGTTGGTAGTGATGCAACCGCAAAGCAGACTCTGACACAAAGGTAAACCAAGTCTCCGGGTGCCGCTGCCTCCCTGGGGTAGCTCGTCCGGGAATCCGCTCCCTTTAATGTTGCTAGTGGTCTTGACTTGCCTCCTTGCACTAATTTTAGGTGTTTTCATGTGACCCCTCGGCTTGCAGCTTTCAGGGTCCCGCTCCCCACTATTAGGTAGAGAAGCTGTGCTCTCGATGGCTGACACTTGGGATTTCAGTGGGCTGCATGGGTTGGAAAGCCCTATCCTCCTCGTTGTGTTGGTGCCTTCATTCTCTGAGCCTTGGGGACAGTTCATAGAGATACTATCCTCCACAGGTTAATTATCAGGAGGTTGTGTGAAGCTACTCCCTGATCTAGGATGCATTGCCTCGCCGTGCTCGGTACCGGTTCGGTTACTAGGTACACCGGTGCCGACCGTTCTCGAAAACGAAGTCTGGCTCCTTTCTCCAATACCCTGCGACCGGGTCTCCGACTCCTCCTGTCCCAGACCACCGTCTGCGACCTAGCCAAAGTCTCCCAGGGAGCTCCACTCTCTGAGGGCTACCACTGTTCTGACTATGTCCCTTCCACCAGTCTGTCTGACCCCTAGGCGGGTGGCCCTATTCCAGCTAGACCACCCACTGATGTGCCTGCCTGGGTGTGGTGTAAGGTGACTAGGGTTTGAATGCTGGTGGAAGCAACATCAAAGTTTAGGATCCCAGAACCATGGAGGGTGGGTTCTGCACCAGGAAAAAAAGAGGGTGCAATTCCCTGTGACACCCTGACTAGTTTGGGGGCGTCACACAAACCCAAGAAGTATTGCTTGTTCCAGACCCAGACTGAATATCTGGGACATGTGGTGTCAGCGCTTGGGGTGCGTCCGGCCGAGAGCAAGATACAGGCTTTCCAGGAGTGGCCCACTCCCAGAACTGTGAGGGATGTGCGGGCCTTCCTCGGTTTGGCCAGCTACTATCATCAGTTTGTGAAAGACTTCGCTAAGATGTCTGAACTATTGAATGAGTTATTGAAGGGGACATCTCAGGGCCCCAGGAATCAGACTATCCAATGGACCAATCGATAACAACAGGCATTCGATCAAATTTGGGCCGCTCTCGTATAGGCACCTCTGTTGGTATATGCTGGTTTTGACCGGCCCTTTACTCTGTATACGGACGGAAGTCTGCATGAGCTGAGAGCAGTGTTGGCCAAGAGCAAGAGGGACGGTAGAGGGTGGTCGCGTATGGCAGCAGGTCCCTACGGGACACTGATAGCAACCCTGGTAACTATAGTAAGTTCAAACTGGAGATGTTAGCCCTGGTGTGGGCCATGTCCGAAAAATTTGCTGAGTGTCTGTCGGAATCGGAGGTTCTTGTGATGACAGACAATAACCCGCTAGCGCAGCTGGAGAATGCCAAACTGGGAGCGTTAGAACAGCGATGGGTGGCGCGAATGTCCAAATTTAATTACCCGATTCGGTTCCGATCCGGCAATGGGAACTCCAATGCGGATTCCCTGCCACGGGTAATGTGAGATGCGCCAGGGTGTGAGGTGGACGAAGATCTTGAGGATACCGAAATTCCTAACCTGAGGTGATTACCTGAGTTTGTAGATCTGGCATGTTCAAGTGGGGTGGGGACACGAGTAGTCAGATTGCTGGGGAAGACTCGTCAAGAATGGGCCGATCTACAGAACGCAGACCCCTGGCTGTCATGAGTAAAGAGGTGGGTGAATCAGAAAACTTGGCCTGATGTGAAAGCTAGAGCTCAGCTGAGCTCGGAGAAGCAAAAGTTACGGCAGTGGGACAGACTGACAATAACAGAGGGAGTGTTGTATCGCTGGATCTACTTATCGGCTGAGTTATGGTACTGATGGCAGGTAGTAATCCCATCCTTAGCAGCCCCAGACATTGCTCGTGAGGCCAATACCCAGGGTGCTCACCTTGGGCCTCAGAAAACTTATTGATGGTTGCACCGATCTGTATACGCTCCCAGGTTGGAAGCAGTTGTAAGGGAGGTGTGTGCTAGATGCCGGCCCTGCGAGTTGAATAAGTCCCCTGAATCAAGTGCCCCTGTTCAAACCATCATGACTTTCGCCCCGCTGGAGGTGTTAATGGTAGATTACCTGACGATTGGGTATTCTAGGACTGGGCATCATTCGTGCCTGGTGATGACTGATCACTTCACAAAATTCGACGTGGTTGTCCCCACCAGGGACCAGACCGCTTAATCCGCAGCGGAAGTGATCTGTAAGCATTTTATCCTGACCTACGGGTGTCCCCAACGGCTACATTCAGGTCAAGGGGCCTGCTTCCAGGGTAAACTCGTGACTGAGTTGCTTCAGGTCTATGCCATCACACAATCGCGGATGAAACCCTACCATCCGCAAGGGAATAGGGCCTGTGAGCAGTTCAATCATACACTGCTACAGATGTTGAGGAGGCTTGAACAGCAACAGAAGACGAGGTGGACTTAGTTCATCCCCGAACTTGTGTGGGCCTATAACAATAGAGAAAAAGGAGCTAGCATGATCTGAAAATGGCATGCATCATATAAAAAGTGCAAATTCACAGATTTATTCCAACTGTACTATAATATAAATTGAGATTTTTAGCAAATAATTGATCAATTCTTTGAGCCACCCCTGCCAACGTCACGGAAAATCTCAATAGGGGGGTTCTACACTAAATTATGCATTTCATGTGCCATGCAGCCTCCTAGATAAAGTTAAAAGCAGAACCATAATTGAGCACACATACCTGTAACCTGTATATAACCGCTTCTAGGTTGCAAAAGAGGCAATTGTGGATAGAGGCCAGCCCAGGTCCCAGCATGTAAAAATCTCAATTTATATTATAGTACAGTTGGAATAAATCTGTGAATCTGCACTTTTTATATGATGCATGCCATTTTCAGATCGTGCTGGATCCCCTCTCTCTCTGGTTGTAGTTATGCTACAAATGTCTGGTGGCTGGTCATCACCATGCTATGCACGCCTGATCTTGGTTTGCAATATATTCCTCCTGTTGGTAGCTGTTCACATTCAGTTGTCTCACCCTTCCCACAGGCATTGCTAATTAAGCACCATACTTGGATCTGGTCCTCCTTTACCAATGGTTTCTGTCTGGCACTGGGAGGGTCAGTTCTGATATAGTCCTGGTATGTGTAGAGCTTGCTCCACATGCTGAGACCTGGTCTGGCCTCTATCCACAATTGCCTCTTTTGCAACCTAGAAGCGGTTATATACAGGTTACAGGTACAGTTAGGTCCAGAAATATTTGGACAGTGACACAAGTTTTGTTATTTTAGCTGTTTACAAAAACATGTTCAGAAATACAATTATATATATAATATGGGCTGAAAGTGCACACTCCCAGCTGCAATATGAGAGTTTTCACATCCAAATCGGAGAAAGGGTTTAGGAATCATAGCTCTGTAATGCATAGCCTCCTCTTTTTCAAGGTACCAAAAGTAATTGGACAAGGGACTCTAAGGGCTGCAATTAACTCTGAAGGCGTCTCCCTCGTTAACCTGTAATCAATGAAGTAGTTAAAAGGTCTGGGGTTGATTACAGGTGTGTGGTTTTGCATTTGGAAGCTGTTGCTGTGACCAGACAACATGCGGTCTAAGGAACTCTCAATTGAGGTGAAGCAGAACATCCTGAGGCTGAAAAAAAAGAAAAAATCCATCAGAGAGATAGCAGACATGCTTGGAGTAGCAAAATCAACAGTCGGGTACATTCTGAGAAAAAAGGAATTGACTGGTGAGCTTGGGAACTCAAAAAGGCCTGGGCGTCCACGGATGACAACAGTGGTGGATGATCGCCGCTTACTTTCTTTGGTGAAGAAGAACCCGTTCACAACATCAACTGAAGTCCAGAACACTCTCAGTGAAGTAGGTGTATCTGTCTCTAAGTCAACAGTAAAGAGAAGACTCCATGAAAGTAAATACAAAGGGTTCACATCTAGATGCAAACCATTCATCAATTCCAAAAATAGACAGGCCAGAGTTAAATTTGCTGAAAAACACCTCATGAAGCCAGCTCAGTTCTGGAAAAGTATTCTATGGACAGATGAGACCAAGATCAACCTGTACCAGAATGATGGGAAGAAAAAAGTTTGGAGAAGAAAGGGAACGGCCCATGATCCAAGGCACACCACATCCTCTGTAAAACATGGTGGAGGCAACGTGATGGCATGGGCATGCATGGCTTTCAATGGCACTGGGTCACTTGTGTTTATTGATGACATAACAGCAGACAAGAGTAGCCGGATGAATTCTGAAGTGTACCGGGATATACTTTCAGCCCAGATTCAGCCAAATGACGCAAAGTTGATCGGACGGCGCTTCATAGTACAGATGGACAATGACCCCAAGCATACAGCCAAAGCTACCAAGGAGTTCATGAGTGCAAAAAAGTGGAACATTCTGCAATGGCCAAGTCAATCACCAGATCTTAACCCAATTGAGCATGCATTTCACTTGCTCAAATCCAGACTTAAGACGGAAAGACCCACAAACAAGCAAGACCTGAAGGCTGCGGCTGTAAAGGCCTGGCAAAGCATTAAGAAGGAGGAAACCCAGTGTTTGGTGATGTCCATGGGTTCCAGACTTAAGGCAGTGATTGCCTCCAAAGGATTCGCAACAAAATATTGAAATTAAAAATATTTTGTTTGGGTTTGGTTTATTTGTCCAATTACTTTTGACCTCCTAAAATGTGGAGTGTTTGTAAAGAAATGTGTACAATTCCTACAATTTCTATCAGATATTTTTGTTCAAACCTTCAAATTAAACGTTACAATCTGCACTTGAATTCTGTTGTAGAGGTTTCATTTCAAATCCAATGTGGTGGCATGCAGAGCCCAACTCGCGAAAATTGTGTAACTGTCCAAATATTTCTGGACCTAACTGTATGTGTGCTCCATTATGGTTCTGCTTTTAACTTTATCTAGGAGGCTGCATGGCACATGAAATACATAATATAGTGTAGGACCTCCCTATTGAGATTTGCTGTGACGTTGGCAGTGTGGCTCAAAGAATTGATCAATTATTTGCTAAAAACCTCAATTTATATTATAGTACAGTTGGAATATATCTGTGAATTTGCACTTTTTATATGATGCATGCCATTTTCAGATCGTGCTGGCTCCCCTCTCTATAACAATAGAGTCCTAGCACTACCAGGTTTACACCTTACATGATGATGTTTGGACGGCCTCGGAGGAAGGTCGAGGACCTAAACCTGTCAGTACCTGGGGAACTCGAGTATTGCACAGCCAGTGAATGGGTTCAGAGTCACCAATGGAAGCTGTGGGAAATCCACAGGATAGTGGGGGAACAAGTGCGGGTCCATCCCCATCAAGATCGTGGACCGGTGCATGGAGATGAATTCCTAGTGGGCGAAAGGGTACTTGTACGGGTTACTCGCCTGGGTGGAAAGTTGGCCGACCAGTGGGAGGCTACACCTTACACGCTGGTGGACAGACCATTTACAGGGGGAAGTGTGTACACTGTGGTCCCTGAAGCATGTGTCGGGCCCCATCGTATGTTGAACTGGAACTGATTGAAAAGGTGTATCTCCGACACACCCACATGCCCACCTGTCTCACCTGATCCAACAGTCACGGGTCGGCCACATAACCTTGTGTGCCACTGCTGTGATGACTTCAGCAACGTAGCACTAGATGACCAAGGTCTGGCATTGCAGATTCCAGTTGCTCCAGAGCTACCTCCAAGTGTCGTTGCTCCGACAGACATAAAAATTGCCCCCAGAAACACAGCAGGTACTGACTTACAAAGATCTGAAAGGAGTACGGCTGGTGTTCCTCTGGTACGGTACAACCCTGCAGAATATCTACTGCATGTAAGATGTAGAAAGTGATTTGTCGGGACACCAAATCTTAAGTGGGATGGAGTGTAACAGGGTGAAAATGTACATAAGATAAACTTGTATGTTTGTTAATAAAGTATTGTGTGTGTGTGTATATACATGTGTATATGTAAGGTCCTGGTGGTGGAAACTCTGGGCCGTGCACCGGACTCCTCCAGCGGAGCAACCCGGAGCTAACCCCTATACAGGGACTGTCCGGTCCAGAGGGCCTTGATGCACGGTAGCCGAAGCACTAGCTGTACAGGCACAGTCCGTTCCGGAAAGAGGAAGGAAGATGTCCCTGAGGTCACAGGGTTCCAGATGGTAGTCCCGATAAGGCTCTGGTTCAGGGGCCGGGTGGAGATGACAGGTGGAACCAGATCCAGCTGGACGAGAGGGCGGATGTCACCACGTGGAGCTGGGGATCGGAGCCGGGTCCGGGCTGAAGAAGATGGTTGAGTCCTCAGCCGACAGTCCCCGACAGGAGTTAAGCAGCAGTCGTGGTTAGGACCGGTTGGCGTGGCAGGACGGGCTCTGCGAGACAGACAAGGGTTAATACTGGACAAGGCAAAAGGGGACCTGAACTCCTAGCTTACTAAACACGTAGAACAGGCCCCACCCACCTGGAAGAAGAATCCTCTTATACCCTGTACCTGTCAGCCAATATCCTGTTTCTGGATGCTGGCCCTTTAAGAGAGGGTCAATGACCGCGCGCCATAACGCGCATGCGCGAGGCCTGAGACCAGGGAAGGAAGCGGCGCCGAAGAAGCAGGAGTACCGGGCAGAGTGTCCTGCAATGCGGAGGGGCGCCTGGAGCGGGGACGCATGGAGGACACCGGCGAGGGAGGGGGAGCAGGAGGACCGGGGACAGGAGTGGTGAGCGCTGTCGGGAACCGGGGAGCGTGCCACGGGGACCGTGATACGGGGACCGGGGAGCGTGACAGTATAAATATATATGTATAAATATATATATATATGTATGTATATACATATGCTATAACTTAAATGACCACTAGATGTCACTAGAGGGCAGGCACACTACTAGACAGTAAGGGGTTACATTAAGTTTCCCTGGTAAAGTAAACAGATAGGGACAGTTAAAAGTTCAGTTGAGATCTGGAGACTGCAAGAGGAGAGTGACAGGAAGAAGGCTGCGAGAGAGGGAGAAGGTGGTTGAACTCCTGAGTTCTGGACAAATAGGATTGCCTGTTTCTTTCTTTGGAGCTCCTACTGCCCCTGACGAGGGGAATTAATCTGGGCGAACTTTTCTCCAGAAACTGCTTGGATAAGATCATCTAAAAGTGAATCAGAAGCAGTCTGAGGGAGACCGACACCATCTTGGGTGAAAGACTTCTGTGAGTAGCAACTGACCTGAGACCAATCGGTGTACTAATAGTCAATTAGGGACAGACGGATAGGAAGAGGACGAATTGAAGGAAGACTATTCTTTGAAAGACTGTTCGCTGACAAGGAGCTTTGCTTGCTTGTTTATCCGGAGGCATTTGCTCTGACCCGAAATTTATCAGACGTTAAGCCGTGTTATGCTGATAATAACAGACTATTCTGCCTTTGCTTCATCACACTGTATTGTGAGCATTGCATAGAGGTACATGTACATAAATTTATATATTATTATTATTATTTATTTATAGAGCACCATTAGTTCCATGGTGCTGTACATGAGAAGGGGGTTACATACAAAATACATATACAAGTTACAGTAGACAGACTAGTACAGAGGGAAGAGGGCCCTGCCCTTGCGGGCTTACATTCTATAGGATTATGGGGAGGAGACAGTAGGTGGGGTGTAGGTGGGGCGGCAGCTCCGCACGGTGGTGGGGCGGCAGCTCCGCACGGTGGTGGGGGCGGCAGCTCCGCACGGTGGTGAAGCAGTGAGGTCATTGAAGGTTATAGGCATTTCTGAACAGATGAGTCTTTAGGTTCCGTTTGAAGTTTGCAAGTGTAGTAGATAGTCTGACGTGTTGAGGCAGTGAGTTCCAGAAGACTGGGGATGTTCGGCAGAAGTCTTGGAGGCGATTGCATGAGGAGCGAATGAGAGAGGAGGAGAGAAGGAGATCTTGGGAGGACCGGAGATTACATTTTGGAGTGTAGCGAGATATTAGTTCAGAGATATATGGAGGAGACAATTTGTGGATGGCTTTGTAAGTCAGTATTAGTAGTTTGAATTGGATACGATGGAAGATTGGGAGCCAGTGAAGGGACATGCAGAGGGGAGAAGCGGGGTGGTAGTGAGGCGAGAGGTGGATCAGTCGGGCAGCAGCATTAAGGATGGACTGGAGAGGGGCGAGCGTGTTAGCAGGGAGACCACATAGGAGGATGTTGCAGTAGTCGAGGCGGGAGATTATGAGGGCATGCACTAGCATTTTTGTAGATTGAGAATTGATGAAGGGGCGGATTCTGGAAATATTTTTGAGTTGAAGACAACAGGAGGTGGTGAGGGATTGAATGTGTGGTATGAAGGACAAGGCAGAGTCAAAGGTCACTCCGAGGCACCGAACTTTGGGTGCTGGGGAGAGCGTGATGTTATTTATTGTAATAGATAGATCAGGTAGAGAGTGTAGGTGAGATGGAGGAAAGATGATCAGCTCAGTTTTGGCCACATTGAGCTTTAGGAAGCGAGAGGAGAAGAAGGAAGATATAGCAGATAGGCACTCTGGGATTCTGGACAGCAGAGATATGACATCTGGACCAGAGAGGTAGATCTGAGTGTCATCGGCATATAAGTGGTACTGGAAGCCATGGGACTTTATGAGTTGTCCCAGGCCAAATGTATAGATAGAAAAAAGTAATGGTCCCAGGACAGAGCCTTGAGGGACACCAACAGAGAGATGGCGGGATGAAGAGGTTGTGTGGGAGTGGGAGACACTAAAAGTGCGGTTGGAGAGGTATGAAGAGATCCAAGAGGTCTCTGACACCAAGGGAAGAGAGGATCTGTAGTAGGAGGGAGTGGTCAACAGTGTCAAAAGCTGAGGATAGGTCTAGAAGTAGGAGTATAGAGAAGTGGTTGTTAGCTTTGGCAGTAAGTAAGTCATTTGTGATTTTTGTCAGGGCAGTTTCAGTGGAATGATGTGGACGGAAGCCGGACTGTAGGTTGTCAAAGTGAGAGTTAGAGGAGAGGTGGGAGGAGAGTTCAGCATGGACGTGCTGTTCCAGGAGTTTTGAGGCGAATGGGAGTAGCGATATGGGGCGATAGCTGACAGCAGAGGTTGGGTCGAGGGAAGGTTTCTTTAGGATGGGTGTGACTGTTGCATGTTTAAAGGCAGAAGGGAAGGTACCAGTCGTTAAAGATAGGTTGAAGAGATGGGTTAAGGCTGGAATTAGGATAGTGGTGAGGTTGGGGAGGAGGTGGGTTGGGATGGGATCACGTGCACAGGTGGTGAGGTGCGCTTTTGAGAGAAGATGTGCAAGCTCTTCTTCGGTGATAGTAGAGAGGACGTTTATGGGGGAGGAGCAGTGGTCTGTTATATGAAGGGGTTGTGCTGGTTGAGCAGAAAAGACTTGTCTGGTTTGGTCGATCTTTTCTTTGAAATATGTGGCAAATTCTTCTGCGGAAATGAGGGAGGTTGGAGGGGGCAGTGGTGGGCGAAGGAGGGAGTTGAAAGTATTGAATAACTGTTTGGGGTTGTGTGTTTAAAGAGGATATGAGGTTTCTGAAGTATTCCTGTTTAGCCGAGGTAAGGGCCAAGCGAAATGTGTGAATTGCATTTTTGAATGTGGTGAAGTCTTCCTGGGAGTGCGTTTTCTTCCAGCGCCGCTCTGCGGCCCTAGACACTTGCCGAAGCTTTTTAGTGAGGCTGTTGTGCCAGGGTTGTCTATTGATTTGTCTCACTCTGCCATGCACAAGAGGAGCAACTGATTCAATAGCTGATGTGAGAGTGGCGTTGTAGAAAGTGATGGCACTGTTCGTGTCGTGCACTGAAGATATGGAGGACAGTGGTAGGATACAGTCAGAAAGGGTGTGTATGTTGACGTGTGTGAGGTTTCTGCGAGGGTGTGATACGTGCTGGGCAGGAGGGGCAGGTGAGGAGGACAGAGCAGAGAAGGTCAATAGATGGTGGTCAGATAAAGGGAGAGGGGAGGTAGTGAGGTTAGATAGAGAGCAGAGACGGGTGAAGATAAGGTCTAATGTGTGTCCATCTTTATGGGTGGCAGAGGTGGACCACTGAGATAGACCAAAAGATGAAGCAAGGGAGAGGAGTTTGGAGGCTGCTGACTGGCGGGTGTCAGTGGGGATGTTGAAGTCACCCATGATGATAGTGGGAATGTCAGCAGAGAGAAAGTGTAGAAGCCAGGCAGAGAACTGGTCGATAAAGGAAGTGGTAGGGCCTGGGGGTCTGTATATGATGGCCACTTGGAGGTTGGAAGGAGAATAGATGCGGACAGAGTGCACTTCAAAGGAAGGCAGGACAAGGGAGGGTAGAGGTGGGATTGGATTAAAGCTGCAGTTGTTAGAAAGAAGGAGGCCCACTCCTCCACCTTGTCTATTGCCAGGGCGAGGAGTGTGGGTGAAGTGAAGGCCACCGTAGCATAGCGCAGCAGGGGAGGCAGTGTTGGATGGTGTCAGCCATATTTCAGTGATGCCCAGAAAGGATAGGTTGCTAGAGGTAAAGAGGTCGTGAATGAAGTGCAGTTTGTTACAGACCGAACGGGCATTCCACAGCGCTCCAGAGAGAGTGGGCGGCGGAGGGGGTGAGAGGGGGATGGGTTTTATATTGGAGAGGTTGCGGTAGTTACTAGTAAGGGTGGAGCGATAGGGGGGTGGTAGAGAGCAGTGTCCCATCTGGGGGGGTCCAGGATTGGGAGATATGTCACCAGCAGTGAGAAGTAGAGAAAGGGAGAGCAGGTGGGAGAAGGAGAGTGGACGGCATGGTCTGCGTGTTATTAAGAGAGACCTGAGATTTAGGAGCAGGTCAGCAGATGAGGACAGGTGGGGAGGTAAAAGGGAAGGGGAGATGAATATTTGTTTGGCGAGTGCTGGCGTTGGGGGATAGCGAAGAAGAGTGAGGAGGAGAGGAGCAAAGAGTGTGAGGGCATAGGTGAACATGGTGAGGATAAGGTTTACAAATGGGAATATGAAAAAGTGTAGGGGACAAAATGCAAGTGACAAACAGTTAAGGAGGTAACGCTCACCTTCTGGTCACTTCTGGAATATTTCTGATTGCCCACTTAGAAAATCCCACTTAACAAATCACACAGACCATGGTCAGAACAGACCTGTGCCAACAAATTTATACAACTCTAGAGGCCTAGAAAATGACTCAGGTGTGAGCAGAAGGGAGGGGGATAGAGGAAGAGAGCTCTGAGAAACACACCAGGGGTGAATTAGAAAGTACAAACTAAGAGAAACATTTGGACTACTTCACAGCTAGAAAATGAACTACTTAAGATGCAGAAGAAATAGACAGGTGTGAACCAAGAACAAAGAGTTAGAAGAATATGAAATTCAGATGGGAATGGCAGTGGTTAGAGCAGTATCACATACCAATAGAAATAACATACAGGAAAGGATAGACTTCAATGGGAATGGCAGTGGTTGGAGCAAGCATATATATCAGGCTACCAAGATACACCCCTGTGTCCTGGTATTAAGACTATTAGTGTGTGTGTGCAGTCTCCAGAACATCTCCAGACTATCTGTGGCCTCCAGCACCTCAGCTACCAATCTGCCTGTGGCTTCCAGTATGTCTGCCCCTGTCTGAGGTCTCCAGGACGTCTGCGGCTTCCAATACCTCAGTTACCTGTCTGCCTGTGGTGTCAGTACCTCTGCAGCCTGTCTGCAGTCTTCAGGACTTCTGCTGTATGCCTGTGACTGGTAGTGCCTCTGCTACTCGTCCCAGGTTTTCCAGGATATTTGCTCCATGTCCGTCCACGGCTTTCAGTCTCCTGTCTGCCTACAGCCTCCATTACCTCACTTTGTGAGCCCCTGACAGAAAACTAAGACCATGGCTCCCAATGGCGCAGTTATGAACTCTTTTGGGGGAGTCCCTTTGAGGGGTCCTGTCACCCCCCTGTCCTGGGTCTGGGCTCTTCTCCCTACACCCCGGGCTGCTAAACTTTCCTCTGCTCCACATTGGGCTTTGCCAGTATCCAGCATGCTCCATGTGTGGAGCTTCCGAGGCCTATATAAAGCCGATCAAGACATAAACCTGTGCCTTGTAGTGAGACTGTTAGGGTATGTGCGCACGTTGCTTTTTACCTGCTTTTTTGCTGCTTTTTCTTCTGCGCTGTTTAATGCCAAAATGGATGTGTTCTTCTATTCAAGCAAAGTCTATGGGAATTTGGGTTTCTTGTTCACACTATTGTTGTTCAAAATGCTGCCTTTTTGTGGCAGAACTTTGGTCAAAAACTCCAGCTTTGCAGTGCAAAACCCAAATGGCAAAAACAATTGACATGTTGCTTCTTTGAAAAGCTGAGTTTTTGACCAAAGTTCTGCCACAAAAAGGCAGCATTTTGAACAACATAGTGTGAACAAGAAACCCAAATTCCCATAGACTTTGCTTGAATAGAAGAACACATCCATTTTGGCATTAAACAGCGCAGAAAAAAAAAGCAGGTAAAAAGCAACGTGCGCACATACCCTTAGTTTGTATGTGCACAGCGACCTGTCTGTGGTCTCCAGGACGTCTCCTGTCTGCGGCTTCCAGTGCCTCAGTTACTTGTCTCCGCTCTTCCAAGACCTCTGCTACACATCTGCGGCTTCCAGTGCCGTACATTATCAGCCCTTGACAGCAATTATAAATACACAATCCATACATGTTATACACTCCACTCCGTACACGTCATATACACACGGCTCCGCTCCGTACACCTCGTACACACGGCTCCGTACACCTCGTACACACGGCTCCGCTCCGTACACCTCGTACACACACGGCTCCGCTCCGTACACCTCGTACACACACGGCTCCGCTCCGTACACCTCGTACACACACGGCCCCGCTCCGTACACCTCGTACACACACGGCTCCGCTCCGTACACCTCGTACACACACGGCTCCGCTCCGTACACCTCATACACACACGGCTCCGCTCCGTACACCTCGTACACACACGGCTCCGCTCCGTACATCTCGTACACACACGGCTCTGCTCCGTACACACACGGCTCTGCTCCGTACACCTCGTACACACACGGCTCTGCTCCGTACACCTCGTACACACACGGCTCTGCTCCGTACACCTCGTACACACACGGCTCTGCTCCGTACACCTCGTACACACACGGCTCTGCTCCGTACACCTCGTACACACACGGCTCCGCTCCGTACACCTCGTACACACACGGCTCCGCTCCGTACACCTCGTACACACACGGCTCCGCTCCGTACACCTCGTACACACACGGCTCCGCTCCGTACACCTCGTACACACACGGCTCCGCTCCGTACACCTCGTACACACACGGCTCTGCTCCGTACACCTCGTACACACACGGCTCCGCTCTGTACACCTCGTACACACTTGGCTCCGCTCCGTACATCACGTACACACGCGGCTCCGCTCCGTACACCTCGTACACACGCGGCTCTGCTCCGTACACCACGTACACACGGCTATGCTCCATACACCTCGTACACACACGGCTCTGCTCCGTACACCTCGTACACACGGCTCCGCTCCGTACACCTCGTACACACACACGGCTCCGCTCTGTACACCTCATACACACATGCATACCTCCCAACTTTTCAAGAAAGGAAAGAGGGACAAAGTATGCGGCAAATTTTGACCACGCCCCTAGCCACACCCCTAGCCACACCCATTTGGCAGTAAGGGTCATTCAGCAGATGCCATGGACTGTTCATTCATATTCATAGCAGTCAGAATTTTTTTTATATTTCTGTGTCACTATATGACATGTTGCTTATTTGTGCCTATCAATCCGTGTTCACACGCTGCATAAATTCTGTTTCTTTTTGTCTCTGTCTGCACCAAACTACACAATAACTATCTTCTCTGTTTTTTCCATTTTTGCTGCATTCTTTCTGCCTTTTCTCCATTATTTAAAGCGTTTTTGTTTCAGATGTGAATCTGCGTTTTTAAGTGTTTTTATGTACAGAGAAGCTTTTTCCTGCATTTTTTAAGCTCCACATAGAAACCTCCAGAGAAACCCCCCCCCCCCCCCCCCCCCCCGAAAACCGCAGAATTCAGCAGCGTCTTTTCATGGAACCACATACACTTTACTTGGACAATTAAACACAGCAGAATAAATGTGCAAAAAAACAGCAGAAAAATATGCAGCATTTACACTACATGTGAATATGGACTAATTGTCCAAGCAAAGTGGATGAGACGTCCTGAAATCTCCGCTCCTGGTGCGTGGAAAGACGCCGCGGAACGGTGCGGATTTGGTGTTTCTTTCTTTATAAGCTTCAGGATTCACATCAGCAACAAAGGTATCAATAAGAGGGACAGTGTAAAAAATACCGCAAACACACAATAATCAGAGAACATTGTTATTGCACTCGTGGCGCGGACACCTGCAGAAAAAATGCAGCATTTACGCTATGTGTGAACACGGCCTCAGTGATCCATTTTTATTACATTTTTTATGGGTTTTAATAAAGAAAAATAATAAATTGCGCCTTTTTTTCCCGCCATTTACCGATCCCCTTAAATAATCTGATCGCTGTGTTGTTCAGGTCATTACGATTACAGGGACACCAAATATGTCCATGTTATTTTCTGATTTGTGATGTTTATTATTTTATAAAAAAGTGCAATAAAATTACATTACTCTATTTTTTTTTTTTATTATTTTTAGTAACTTTATTAGAAGAAAAAAAATCCTCTTTTCCTCTCCCTCTAGAATACAGGACATAGAGATGCAGCTCTGTACAATGTAGCTGTGTCCTGTGTAATCTGCTGTGTAAGAGGCTGCATTGTAGGTTCATTTATGTGAAATCCTCCCTCTGACATCATCAATCCTAGTGGCTCAACAGCTAGAGCAGCTAGGAAAGCCAGGAGGTTGCTGGACACAAGTTTTGAACGTTGCTGGTTTGAATCCAAGGTGGTGAAGATAAAAAAAAAAAAAAAAAAAAATTGTATTTGTATTTTTTTCCTCATTTCTTTATAGTTGTTTTATGGGAACAAATGAATCTGACTCTTTCACCAACATTGAGATACAGTATTTATCTATCTATCCATCTATCTCTATCCCTCTATCTATCTATCTATCTATCTATCTATCTCTATCCCTCTATCTATCTATCTATCTATGATTCTATCTCTCTATCTATCTATCTATCTATGATTCTATCTATCTATGATTCTATCTCTATCTATCTATTATCTGTCGTGTATCTATATATCCCTCTATCATCCATCCCTCTATCATCCATCCATCCCAATATCATCCATCCCTCCCTCTATCCCTCCATTCATCCCTCCTTCTATCCCTCCATTCATCCCTCTATTCATCCCTCTATCATCCATCCATCCCTCCCTCTATCCCTCCTTTCATCCCTCTATCCCTCCATTCATCCCTCTATCATCCATCCATCCCTCTATCCCTCCTTTCATCCCTCTATCCCTCCATTCATCCCTCCCTCTATCATCCATCCATCCCTCCCTCTATCCCTCCTTTCATCCCTCTATGCCTCCATTCATCCCTCTATCATCCATCCATCCCTCCCTCTATCATCCATCCATCCCTCCCTCTATCCCTGCATTCATCCCTCCTTCTATCCCTCCATTCATCCCTCCATTCATCCCTCTATCATCCATCCATCCCTCCCTCTATCCCTCCTTTCATCCCTCTATCCCTCCATTCATCCCTCTATCATCCATCCATCCATCCCTCTATCCCTCTAACCCTCCATTCATCCATCCCTCCATCCATCTTTGCAGCTGAATAATCTGCTTCTGGTGTCTCACCTGCAGTATAGAGGTCAAGATAACAAAATCTTCCTATTGCTTTCAATACAGGCAGTAGCTCAGTGGTTAGAGCTGCTGCCTTTGAAACAATGAACTCACAGCTCCATGAGTTCGAGTCCCGGCCGCCCCGAAAATCCAGAGCCGATGATAATTTAATTTAATTTATTCACTTCACTGAGGGGAGGAGCCGGGACATCAGCTGTGAGCCACGGGAGTGCGGGACAGCCCTGATAAATCATGCAAGTCCCGCAGAATCCGGGACGGTTGGGAGGTATGCACACATGGCTCCGCTCCCTACACCTCGTACACACACGGCTCGGCTCTGTACACCTCATACACACTGCTCTGCTCCGTACACCTCGTACACACACGGCTCGGCTCCGTACACCTCGTACACACACGGCTCCGCTCCGTACACCTCGTACACACACGGCTCTGCTACATCCACACTGTAAACCCCTCCTGACCCCACACATAAACTTCCCCTCATCCAGCACCATGACACCCAGCACAGCAGAGTCCTGCATACACTGAGGAGCTGATCATGTGACCCCTGACTCCTCCCCTCCATGTGACATCATCACAGGTCCTGGAAGCACAGAGCAGCCATATATCTAGTGTGCGGCTCTGCAGGTGGAGGTAGGTGCAGGGTATTATATATCTAGTGTGCGGCTCTGCAGGTGGAGGTAGGTGCAGGGTATTATATATCTAGTGTGCGGCTCTGCAGGTGGAGGTAGGTGCAGGGTATTATATATCTAGTGTGCGGCTCTGCAGGAGGAGGTAGGTGCAGGGTATTATATATCTAGTGTGCGGCTCTGCAGGTGGAGGTAGGTGCAGGGTATTATATATCTAGTGTGTGGCTCTGCAGGTGGAGGTAGGTGCAGGGTATTATATATCTAGTGTGCGGCTCTGCAGGTGGAGGTAGGTGCAGGGTATTATATATCTAGTGTGTGGCTCTGCAGGTGGAGGTAGGTGCAGGGTATTATATATCTAGTGTGCGGCTCTGCAGGTGGAGGTAGGTGCAGGGTATTATATATCTAGTGTGCGGCTCTGCAGGTGGAGGTAGGTGCAGGGTATTATATATCTAGTGTGTGGCTCTGCAGGTGGAGGTAGGTGCAGGGTATTATATATCTAGTGTGCGACTCTGCAGGTGGAGGTAGGTGCAGGGTATTATATATCTAGTGTGCGGCTCTGCAGGTGGAGGTAGGTGCAGGGTATTATATATCTAGTGTGTGGCTCTGCAGGTGGAGGTAGGTGCAGGGTATTATATATCTAGTGTGCGACTCTGCAGGTGGAGGTAGGTGCAGGGTATTATATATCTAGTGTGCGGCTCTGCAGGTGGAGGTAGGTGCAGGTTATTATATATCTAGTGTGCGGCTCTGCAGGTGGAGGTAGGTGCAGGTTATTATATATCTAGTGTGCGACTCTGCAGGTGGAGGTAGGTGCAGGGTATTATATATCTAGTGTGCGGCTCTGCAGGAGGAGGTAGGTGCAGGGTATTATATATCTAGTGTGCGGCTCTGCAGGTGGAGGTAGGTGCAGGGTATTATATATCTAGTGTGCGGCTCTGCAGGTGGAGGTAGGTGCAGGGTATTATATATCTAGTGTGCGGCTCTGCAGGTGGAGGTAGGTGCAGGGTATTATAGATCTAGTGTGCGGCTCTGCAGGTGGAGGTAGGTGCAGGGTATTATATATCTAGTGTGCGGCTCTGCAGGAGGAGGTAGGTGCAGGGTATTATATATCTAGTGTGCGGCTCTGCAGGTGGAGGTAGGTGCAGGGTATTATATATCTAGTGTGCGGCTCTGCAGGTGGAGGTAGGTGCAGGGTATTATATATCTAGTGTGCGGCTCTGCAGGTGGAGGTAGGTGCAGGGTATTATATATCTAGTGTGCGGCTCTGCAGGTGGAGGTAGGTGCAGGGTATTATATATCTAGTGTGCGGCTCTGCAGGTGGAGGTAGCTGCAGGGTATTATATATCTAGTGTGCGGCTCTGCAGGAGGAGGTAGGTGCAGGTTATTATATATCTAGTGTGCGGCTCTGCAGGTGGAGGTAGGTGCAGGGTATTATATATCTAGTGTGCGGCTCTGCAGGTGGAGGTAGGTGCAGGGTATTATATATCTAGTGTGCGGCTCTGCAGGAGGAGGTAGGTGCAGGGTATTATATATCTAGTGTGCGGCTCTGCAGGAGGAGGTAGGTGCAGGGTATTATATATCTAGTGTGCGGCTCTGCAGGTGGAGGTAGGTGCAGGGTATTATATATCTAGTGTGCGGCTCTGCAGGTGGAGGTAGGTGCAGGGTATTATATATCTGGTGTGCGGCTCTGCAGGTGGAGGTAGGTGCAGGGTATTATATATCTAGTGTGCGGCTCTGCAGGAGGAGGTAGGTGCAGGGTATTATATATCTGGTGTGCGGCTCTGCAGGTGGAGGTAGGTGCAGGGTATTATATATCTAGTGTGCGGCTCTGCAGGTGGAGGTAGGTGCAGGGTATTATATATCTAGTGTGCGGCTCTGCAGGTGGAGGTAGGTGCAGGGTATTATATATCTGGTGTGCGGCTCTGCAGGTGGAGGTAGGTGCAGGGTATTATATATCTAGTGTGCGGCTCTGCAGGTGGAGGTAGGTGCAGGGTATTATATATCTAGTGTGCGGCTCTGCAGGTGGAGGTAGGTGCAGGGTATTATATATCTGGTGTGCGGCTCTGCAGGTGGAGGTAGGTGCAGGGTATTATATATCTAGTGTGCGGCTCTGCAGGAGGAGGTAGGTGCAGGGTATTATATATCTAGTGTGCGGCTCTGCAGGAGGAGGTAGGTGCAGGGTATTATATATCTGGTGTGCGGCTCTGCAGGTGGAGGTAGGTGCAGGGTATTATATATCTAGTGTGCGGCTCTGCAGGTGGAGGTAGGTGCAGGGTATTATATATCTAGTGTGCGGCTCTGCAGGTGGAGGTAGGTGCAGGGTATTATATATCTAGTGTGCGGCTCTGCAGGTGGAGGTAGGTGCAGGGTATTATATATCTAGTGTGCGGCTCTGCAGGTGGAGGTAGGTGCAGGGTATTATATATCTAGTGTGCGGCTCTGCAGGTGGAGGTAGGTGCAGGGTATTATATATCTAGTGTGCGGCTCTGCAGGAGGAGGTAGGTGCAGGGTATTATATATCTAGTGTGCGGCTCTGCAGGTGGAGGTAGGTGCAGGGTATTATATATCTAGTGTGCGGCTCTGCAGGTGGAGGTAGGTGCAGGGTATTATATATCTAGTGTGGGGCTCTGCAGGTGGAGGTAGGTGCAGGGTATTATATATCTAGTGTGTGGCTCTGCAGGTGGAGGTAGGTGCAGGGTATTATATATCTAGTGTGCGGCTCTGCAGGTGGAGGTAGGTGCAGGGTATTATATATCTAGTGTGCGGCTCTGCAGGAGGAGGTAGGTGCAGGGTATTATATATCTAGTGTGCGGCTCTGCAGGTGGAGGTAGGTGCAGGGTATTATATATCTAGTGTGCGGCTCTGCAGGTGGAGGTAGGTGCAGGGTATTATATATCTAGTGTGCGGCTCTGCAGGTGGAGGTAGGTGCAGGGTATTATATATCTAGTGTGCGGCTCTGCAGGTGGAGGTAGGTGCAGGGTATTATATATCTAGTGTGCGGCTCTGCAGGTGGAGGTAGGTGCAGGGTATTATATATCTAGTGTGCGGCTCTGCAGGTGGAGGTAGGTGCAGGGTATTATATATCTAGTGTGCGGCTCTGCAGGTGCAGGTAGGTGCAGGGTCTCTATTATTTTGGGGTCATCATCATTATCATTAACCCCTTTATGTCCAGTTCCAGACCAGGGTCATGGCTAAATCCCAGTGGCTACAAGGACCTGGTCCCAATGAGTGTTTTAACCCCTTCAGCCCCAGAGTGTTTTCCATTTTTGTGTTTTTGTTTTTTGCTCCCTTTCTTCCGGGAGCCGTAACTTTTTTATTTTTCCGTCAATCTTGCCATATGAGGGCTTGTTTTTTGCGGGACGAGTTGTACTTTTAAATGAAACCATAAGTTTTACCATATAATATACTGAAAAAAGGCAAAAAAATTCCAAGTGTAGAAAAACTGCAAAAAAAGTGTGATTGCACAATAGTGTTTGGGATATTTTATTCACCATCTTCACTATATGGTAAAACTGATGTGTTGTTGTGATGCCTGAGGTCGGTGCGAGTTTGTAGACACCAAACATGTATAGGTTTGCTTTTATATAAGGGGTTAAAAGAAAATCACAAGTTTGTCTAATAAAAGTGGCATACGTTTTGCGCTATTTTCCTAAACCCGTAGCGTTCTCATTTTTCGGGATCTATGGCTCTGTGACAGCTTATTTTTGCATCTCAAGCTGACATTTTTAATGATACCATTTTTGCGCAGATGCTACATGTTGATCGCCTGTTATTGCATTTTGCGCAAAACTTGCGGTGACCAAAAAACGTAATTTTGGCGTTTGGAATTTTTTTGATGCTACGTGAACGCGGCGATACCAAATATGTGTATTTTTTAAACCCTTTAATTTTCAATGGGGCGAAAGCAGGGTGATTTGAACGTTTAGGTTTTTTTTATTTTTTAAAGCTTTTTTTTTTACTATTTTTTTTTTTTATTTTACTACTACTCCTCCTAGGGGACTATATAGATCAACAATCCGATCGCTCTTCCATATCTTCAGATCTCAGCTACAGAGCTGAGATCTGCAGATATGCTGCTTTAGGCTATGTGCGCACAGTGCGTTTTTCGCGGCGTTTTTGCGCATTTTTCGGGTGCGTTTTTGGCCTCAAAACTGCAGGACTTTGCTTCCCCAGCAAAGTCTATGAGTTTTCATTTTTGCTGTCCGCACACATCTGGTTTTTTTACCTGCGTTTTTGAGTTAAAAAAAAAAAATGGACATGTCAGTTCTTTCCTGCGTTTTTCTGCGTTTTCCCCCCATGCAATGCATTGGAAAAACGCAGCAAAACGCAGAGATCAAAAACGCACCAAATCGCGGCAAAAACGCATGCGTTTTTTGATGCGTTTTTTCGACGCAGGTGCGTTTTTGTGCGTTTTTAGCGGCCAAAAACGCAGCGTCAAAAAGACGCAGTGTGCGAACCTAGCCTTACTCTCAGTGCTAGCGCTATGCCGACATTGAGAGAAAGTGACTCATGTTAGAGCAGGCTTCTTGACATGACCCTGTGCTACCATGGCATCAACCGAAAGTCACTCGATCACGCACGTGACTTCTGGTGGGGGTGGCGGTAAGTAAAAGTAATGGCCACGCGCATATACATCTCCCTGCCAGATAATGGCAGCGAGATGTAAGGGGTTAAAAGTTGCGGGTGGAAAGCGATTCCACTCGTAACTTGCAGGCACACGTCAGCTGTTGAAATCAGCTGATATGTGCGCGAATCGCCGCGGCCTGCCATCGGTAGGGGGCGGGATTAACCTCACAGATCTATGACTGATATATCCGTCGTGGGTCGTGAAGGGGTTAATACAAGACTTAGTGGGATAAAGGACTGGGTCCTTCTGCCCACTGGGATTTAGCCTGCTCTTTATGAGAAATCTAAATTCTAGTGGGCTAAAGGACCAGGTCCTAATGAGTGTTTTATTGCAAGAGTTAGTGGGATAAAGGACCTCCAGCCACTGGGATTTCTACTGCTCTATATCAAAAAGCTAAATCGTAGTGGGCTAATATCTATCCTGTGACTCCTCCCAATCAGTTTCACCCCATTGCTTTTAGTCTTTCCTTGTGCAAATGAGAATAGGGTTGACCCCTCTACAGTGTGAAAGCCCTTGATATATTTGTAGACTATTAAGTTTCCTCCGTTTTAATTTTTTCAAGCTAAACATTCCCAAATCCTGTAACCAATCCTCATAGGACATGGTTTGTAGACCTTCACCATTCTGGTCGCTCTTCTCTGAACTTGCTCCAATTTGTTGAGGTATTTTTTAAGATGTGGTGCCCAGAATTGCAGATGAGGTCTGACCAAAGAGTAGAGGATGATAATTACTTCATGTGATCTGGACTCTGTGCTTCTGTTAATACATTGCACAATTGTGTTTGCTTTTTTTGCTGCTGCATCACACTGTTGACTCCTGTTCAGTCTGTCATGTATTAGTATACTATTAGTAGTTCGAGATTTGAAAGTGTTGACATTAATTATTTTCACATAGGGTAAGTGATGTGGAAGACTACAATCTAAGCTCTTAGGTTGCATGTACAGCATCTGACGCAATGTCAGCCCGCCTGTGGAAATGTGAGTGTGCTCTGCAGGAGAATGCAGCAGTCTGTGCCTACTATCAGGGTTCGGCTCGCTACCAAGTTTTGCTTTTTTTCTCCCTGTGGAGAACACTCGGGCCACAGCAACAGAAATTGACCTGCTACAGCTCAGAAAGCCACACCTCATATCAATTTATGGAGCAGAGAAAAGAAGCGCAGTGGGCAGGAGATTTCTATAAATCCATTGACTGTGCTTGTACTGCACAACACAGCATTCCGGACGCGGAAAAACACTCTACTTCCAAAACGTTGCAAACACTGACTGTGCACATACCCTTAGTCACAAACCAGATTGAGCATGGTCTTCACTGCTGTCATGTTCTATGCTGTTTGGCTGTGATATCACGTCAACATTGCTGCAACCAATCACAGATCTCCGTAGCTCATCCGATGTAGCTGGAACAAGTTGCTGAGGTCAGTGATTGGCTGGAAGAGATCAATGTCTTGATGAAAACACTTCTGAACTCATGGAGTGGTACTAAAGTTTCTTGTTGTGTTACACATGGGGTCAAAGGAAAGAAAAAAAAAATTAATGAGTAGTTACGACAAGACCTTTAGTTGCAGGGCGCCCTTTGCAGATTTTTTCTTTCAACTCACTATTACAAACTTTGCTATGTAAGGTTTATTCCCTTTAAAGTGGTTATTTTATTAAATAAATCTATTCACAATGATGTACATGCTGCCATAATCATCATCTAGGTGAAATGTGTCTGACCGCAGCTTGTAATGTATTCCATGTAATAGGGCGGTCGTTCAATGCTTCATAACTTCTGTCAGGGCCATCAATCACTAGTGAGTAGCGTTATGCCAGGTAATAAAATGAAGAGGTAAGGCTGTGGTGCGGTCAGAGGCCGTTCTCATACCTCCTGTCCATCTGCCACACATTACACACCGGCCAGGTAATAATATGAAGAGCTAAGGATGTGGTGCGGTCAGAGGCCGTTCTCATACCTCCTGTCCATGTGCCACACATTACACACCGGCCAGGTAATACAATGAAGAGCTAAGGCTGTGGTGCGGTCAGAGGCCGTTCTCATACCTCCTGTCCATCTGCCACACATTACACACCGGCAAGGTAATATAATGAAGAGCTAAGGATGTGGTGCGGTCAGAGGCCGTTCTCATACCTCCTGTCCATCTGCCACACATTACACACCGGCCAGGTAATAATATGAAGAGCTAAGGATGTGGTGCGGTCACAGGCCGTTCTCATACCTCCTGTCCATCTGCCACACATTACACACCGGCCAGGTAATACAATGAAGAGCTAAGGCTGTGGTGCGGTCAGAGGCCGTTCTCATACCTCCTGTCCATCTGCCACACATTACACACCGGCCAGGTAATAATATGAAGAGCTAAGGCTGTGGTGCGGTCAGAGGCCGTTCTCATACCTCCTGTCCGTCTGCCACACATTACACACCGGCCAGGTAATATAATGAAGAGCTAAGGATGTGGTGCGGTAGAGGCCGTTCTCATACCTCCTGTCCGTCTGCCACACATTACACACCGGCCAGGTAATATAATGAAGAGCTAAGGATGTGGTGCGGTCAGAGGCCGTTCTCATACCTCCTGTCCATCTGCCACACATTACACACCGGCCAGGTAATAATATGAAGAGCTAAGGATGTGGTGCGGTAGAGGCCGTTCTCATACCTCCTTTCCATCTGCCACACATTACACACCGGCCAGGTAATAATATGAAGAGCTAAGGATGTGGTGCGGTCAGAGGCCGTTCTCATACCTCCTGTCCATCTGCCACACATTACACACCGGCCAGGTAATACAATGAAGAGCTAAGGCTGTGGTGCGGTCAGAGGCCGTTCTCACACCTCCTGTCCATCTGCCACACATTACACACCGGCCAGGTAATAATATGAAGAGCTAAGGCTGTGGTGCGGTCAGAGGCCGTTCTCATACCTCCTGTCCGTCTGCCACACATTACACACCGGCCAGGTAATATAATGAAGAGCTAAGGATGTGGTGCGGTAGAGGCCGTTCTCATACCTCCTGTCCGTCTGCCACACATTACACACCGGCCAGGTAATATAATGAAGAGCTAAGGATGTGGTGCGGTCAGAGGCCGTTCTCATACCTCCTGTCCATCTGCCACACATTACACACCGGCCAGGTAATATAATGAAGAGCTAAGGATGTGGTGCGGTCAGAGGCCGTTCTCACACCTCCTGTCCATCTGCCACACATTACACACCGGCCAGGTAATACAATGAAGAGCTAAGGCTGTGGTGCGGTCAGAGGCCGTTCTCATACCTCCTTTCCATCTACCACACATTACACACCGGCCAGGTAATATAATGAAGAGCTAAGGATGTGGTGTGGTCAGAGGCCGTTCTCTTACTTCCTGTCCGTCTGCCACACATTACACACCGGCCAGGTAATACAATGAAGAGCTAAGGATGTGGTGCGGTCAGAGGCCGTTCTCACACCTCCTGTCCGTCTGCTACACATTACACACCGGCCAGGTAATACAATGAAGAGGTAAGGATGTGGTGCGGTCAGAGGCCGTTCTCACACCTCCTGTCCGTCTGCCACACATTACACACCGGCCAGGTAATATAATGAAGAGCTAAGGATGTGGTGCGGTCAGAGGCCGTTCTCACACCTCCTGTCCGTCTGCCACACATTACACACCGGCCAGGTAATATAATGAAGAGCTAAGGATGTGGTGCGGTCAGAGGCCGTTCTCACACCTCCTGTCCGTCTGCCACACATTACACAGCAGCCACTGTGACAGGTCTGGCAAGTTGACCAGCAGCAATTCCATCTTAAGGCCCTGTGCGCATGCTGTGTATTTTGCCACGTTTTTGCCTAGGTTCGGACAAGACTGTAGGTTTGACTGGGGACGTGTCTCTCTACTATGGTGACCCTGGGAGGGGGTCAGGGAGAGAACGGTCTGGAAATGGGACGTCCTTTGACCCTAGGTTGACAAGACAGGGTTTGGTGACAGTGTCGGGCGATGCCTCAGGGACTACTGCTCTTGGTCGGCCCTCTCAACTGGTGGGGCATGGCAGCGGGGATGCCCTGTCTCGCGGCCCCAGGTCATTGGCAAGTGTTCTCCCCTACGGGTTTGAACAGAGGGGGAGGGTATGTGAGGTATCAACCGGCTGTATTACAAAGGGCCGGTATGTTTTGCAGAAGCGTGGGTGCTCTGCAATGTGAAGCTGGCTGGGACCTGTGGTTCCACAGGATTGCATTACATGCAGAGCCATGGAAGGGTGTGTGATGCTGATTACACACTCCTTACGACCTGTGGGTGTGGCTCCAGGGGTTAAAGCAATCCTGTCTCTGAACCTGGGTGAAGTGTGTCTAGGGCAGTCTAGAGAGAGACTGGCTCTAGATTTCCAGTGTGTGTGCTGGAAAAAAGTGAGAGCAGAGCCAGGAGCTCTGGATGTATGAGCCTGTGTGGAGGCTGATCACAAGGCTCTGATATTGAGTCTGAGGTGAGTGCGGCCAGGCCAGGCCAGGGCTGTAGGGCCGAATCTCTCCAGGAGGAGAGACAGACAGGGGTCTGCAGAGGGCCCTGGGTGCTGGAAGGAACCTTGGCTAGAGCGGTATGCTGGCAGGAGCCAGAGAGTGGGGAAGTTGCTAAACTTCCATTATGGACTTATTGTTTATGTTTGAGGGCAGTTTATGCTGAGTGTTTTTAAATAAACTGCCACAATTTCTATGAAGAGACTGTGTACGTGTGTTGCTGAAGCTCCCTCACACCGCTGCAAGCGAGTGAAACCCCCCCGTTGCAGGGTGCAACGTTACAATAGGAATAGATCACTCTGTGTGTAATGACTCTATATAATATATAGTAATAGATCTCTCTGTGTGTAATGACTCTATATAATAGGAATAGATCTCTGTGTGTAATGACTATATAATATATAGGAATAGATCCCTCTGTGTGTAATGACTCTATATAATATATAGGAATAGATCTCTGTGTGTAATGACTCTATATAATATATAGTAATAGATCCCTCTGTGTGTAATGACTCTATATAATATATAGTAATAGATCCCTCTGTGTGTAATGACTCTATATAATATATGCGTTTCCCTTTTTGTAATGAATTACTGAACTTAACTTTTTGATGATATTGTAATTTATTGAGATGCACCTATATATGTTTATGACCACCTGTAAATATTTCTTAGCTATTTTGTAACAATTGTTATTTTGTATATATGGCTGTTTTTTTACCTAATAACAGAGATTTGGATTGACAGTGGTATTTTCCTATATTTCACACATTCAGAAAGGGGGGTGTCAGTTCACTATTTAAGAGTTTGTGGTTTTTTTCATCTTACGTCTAGTGATGTGCGAGTGTAATTGTTACTATTCGCTACTCGTATGAATAGTATGGTATTCGGGATACTTGTCATGTGCATTTTTATGTATTTGCCTCGCTATGTTTGTATGTCCCGCCCAGCCAGTTGGCACCTGATTTGCAGTTACTAGAAATGCTGGGCTTCTTAACCAATCACAGTAATGCTGCAGCCATCTTGCTTGTGGCATAGCTGTGATTGGCTGGCTGCGCAGCGTCATAGGGTCTATGAAAGCCCTTCTGTCGCCATTTTGCGCACATTGCATCCAGAGCCAGCGTTGTATGAGTATAGGGATAGGGTAAGCAGTGACTAGGGAAGAGTGTAGGCCTATTAATAACACACAAAGCCCTTTTCAGGGCTACCTGCCTTGTCTATACAAGTGTCAGTGTAGCGAATGGTGGGACAGATTTTCGCGCAGGGACAGAGTTTAAAGGAGTGTGTCACTCCATAGTACCGTCCATAATACAATAGCTCTTTAAAGAGCTGAAACCACTGAATAAGGTCACCACAGGGAAAGAGAGATTGTGGATTAGGTAGGGAATCAAGACCTATTTCCACAATATTTAGGGGTTCACAGCCTGGCTTGTGGCGTCCACATAAGCTACATTAACACATTGTTAGTGGCCTTTGCAAATACAAAGCAGTACTCTAGGATTTAGTGTTGCCTGATAGACTAAACACATCGCTCCTGTTTCCACAATATTTAGGGGGTCACAGCCTGACTTATGGCGTCCACATCAGCCACATTAATACATTGCTAGTGGCCCTTGCAAATACATAGCAGAACGCTACCATTTAGTGCTGCCTGACACACTAAACACACCAGTCCTGTTTCCACAATATTTAGGGGGTCACAGCCTGGCTTGTGGTGTCCACATTAATACGTTGCTAGAGGGCTTGTCAAATACAAAGCAGTACTAGCATTTTGTGCTGCTTGATACACTAAATGCACGTCTCCTTATATACCCTGGAGGTGCTGGCCAGCCCAGCTGCTAGTGTGATGTCAGCGTGTTTCCAGCTGGGACAGAAGTGGCCCTGTAACATATGTTTGGGAGGGGCTGCTCTTACTTACAAATTTGGGTGGTCCCTTCCTCATTGATATTCAGTTAGTGGAATACATTTTCCATAGCAGTTTACAATCCGCCCATTGTAGTGCTGGGCTTTACCCTCCTCCTCCATGTCATTTTGCAGCCCTCAATTCAAGTTTTCAAAGGGCCATCAGTTGTTCATCAATAGTAATTGTAAATTGCTATTAAATATGTTTCCCCTATCTCAGCTACAATGTGGGACAAGCCATGACAAGGGTCTCCAATGACAAATATTAGTTTGGTAGGACTACTGTTCTGGTTTGTCCATTGCACAATATGCATTGTTTAAAAAAATTAGCCCTATGGACTGAGTCGTGGTTGACGCAGGGAGTCACCATCACAAGGGTCTCCAATGACAAACAGTTGTTAAGTTGGAGTAGGAGTACTGTCCTGGTTTGTCCACCACTGCACAATGTACATAGTGTTTACAAAAATTAGCCCTATGGACTGAGTCATGGTTCACGCAGGAAGGAAATGGCTTTATATGAGAAGTGGTGGACGTTAACAGCAGTATTCAAAATCAACATTTTGGGGAATTTAGTTTGGGCTGCTCTCATCTGGAGAGTTTACAAACTGTGGAGAAATCCAGTCCTTGTTGAATTAATCAGAGTAAAGGTACCGTCACACTAAGCAACATCGCTGCTGAGGCACAACTTGCTAGCGATGTTGCTTAGTGTGACATCCAGCAACAACCTGGCCCCTGCTGTGAGGTCGTTGGTTGTTGCTGAATATCCTGGGCCATTTTTTAGTTGTTGCTCTCCCGCTGTGAAGCACACATCGCTGTGTGTGACAGCGACAGAGCAACAACTAAATGTGCAGGCAGCAGGAGCTGGCTTCTGCGGACGCTGGTAACCACGGTAAACAGCGGGTAACCAAGAAGCCCTTACCTTGGTTACCCGATATTTACCTTCGTTACCAGCGTCCTCCGCTCTCAGCTGCCGCGCTCCTGCTCCTTGCACACATAGCCAGACTACACATCGGGTAATTAACCCGATGTGTACTGTGGCTAGGAGTGCAGGGAGCAGGAGCCGGCACTGACAGCTGAGAGTGGCGGACGCTGGTAACGAAGGTAAATATCGGGTAACCAAGGTAAGGGCTTCTTGGTTACCCGCTGTTTACCGTGGTTACCAGCGTCCGCAGAAGCTGGCTCCTGCTGCCTGCACACGTAGCAGAGTACACATCGGGTAATTAACACGATGTGTACTGTGGCTAGGTGTGCAGGGAGCCAGCGCTAAGCGGTGTGCGCTGGTAACCAAGGTAAATATCGGGTTGGTTACCCGATATTTACCTTAGTTTCCAAGCGTAGCATGCTTCCACGTGTAGCGACGCTCCAGAGATCCCTGCCAGGTCAGGTTGCTGGTGGGATTGCTGGAGCGTCGCTTAGTGTGACATCTCACCAGCGACCTCCTAGCAACTTACCAGCGATCCCTATCAGGTTGTATCGTTGTTGGGATTGCTGGTAAGTTGTTTAGTGTGACTGGGCCTTAAGTCTGTCTGCATTTTCTGTGGAGAGGCGTGAGCGCCTATCAGTGATGATTGCCACAGCAGAGCTGAAAACACGCTCTGACGTCACAGTTGCAGTCAGGCAGGCCAGCACCTTCAAGGTGTATAAGGAAAGATCGGACCAAGTGTTCAGCTTGAACACCCAATAATTAAAGGGAACTGAAGCATCAGAAAGGATGCAAGTATGGTCACTTAAGTACCCCTTGACTATGTTGGGCTTCTCCCTCCTTGGCATTGTTACAGGCACAGATAACCCTTGCTGATGTCCTGGTTTATTGAAAATGGCCCAGTTTGTGCACATTTTTCCCCCACTTCTGTTGGACCTGGTGTTGGTGTCTCTCCCCATTAATCTTTGGTGTTTGAAAGAGCCGGTAACTCTGCTGCAAGCGTTGTCTGAGGGTGATGTTTCCAGCAACTGACCTACAATGACCCTCTTGAAGGCTTCCATTGTGCAACCCTTTGGTGACTCCAAAAGGAGAGAAGGAAATTTCTTCTTGTACCTTGGATCCAGAATGGTGGCCAGCCAGTATGGGTTGTAGGATTAAATGTGTATCATGCGTGGGTCTTGCGACAAACGCTTAGGCTATGTTCGCAATTTGCGTCACCCTAGTTGCAGTTCTAAACGCATGTTTTGGCAGAAATTGCTTTTGCCAAAGTTGCTTGTGACCATCAAAATGCGAGAAATATGCGTGCGTATTTACCGCGTTTTTGCTGCGTTTTTAGCGCTTTTAACCTGCTTTTTCATTGCCAAAAGTCAAATGCGTTTTGAACACAAAGACACACCTAAATAAAGTTTAAACATACAAACACTATAAAAAAGGGGGAAAAAAAAGAAAACAACTTTAATTATTAAAATCATAGCGAAAATATGTATAATTAATAAAATTATAGCAGTTTTAGGCTATTTGCCCACGGGAGATCGCACCTGCGGATGTATCCTCAGATACGGCCGCAGGTTTCCCGCAGCTGCACGCCGGCATCCGCAGCTATTTTTAGCTGCGGGATTCCAGCGATATAGCAGCAGTAAACCTGCGTACTTTCCTGCGAATTACCTGCGGACGTCCCGGCCTCTATCTCCATAGTGGAGGGCCGGGATTTCCGCAGGTAATTCCGCAGGAATAATTGACATGCAGTTATGTGCGGCTGCGGGACATCCACACCATGTTCCGCAGCCGCACATTCCGCAACGTGGACACAGACACTCCCCATGTCCCATAGGATAACATGGGGAGTGTCTGTACATGCTAAAACCTGCGGATTTAACTGGAAAATCCGCAGGAACAAGCTCCCGTGGGAACATGGCCTTATACTATTTTTGGCTAAATTTTCAAAAAATTAATAATTTACTTTATTTTAATTGTCGGACTATGTGTGTGTGTAAAGGGACATTTAATTCCATTAATTTGATGTCAGAAAAACGTGTTTTGGAAGTTTAAAGGGAACCTGTCAGCAGAAATGTCCCCTAAAACCTAACAGATTCCCCCTCTGCAGCTCCTGGGCTGCATTCTATAAAGGTCCCTGTTATGATTGTGCCCACTTTCTGACCGAAAAAAAGTGTTTATAAAGTTGTACCTTTTTGGCTTCTGATTCTGTAAATCTGTCACGGGGGCGGGCTGCCTGATGGCCGTTATTCTGCCCCCTGGTCCTGTATGCCGCCCCCATCGCTGATTTCAATACTTCTGGACGCCGCCCACTGCTCCAGCCATCCCTGCGCATGCCCAGTGCTCATCTCTCGTGGATGAGCACTGTGCCCAGCGTCACCGCTGGTGACGTGCACGCAGGGTTAAGATTATGGGCGGTGCTGTGATGTTTATTCCTAAGCAACCGCCCATAATCGCGGGACCGCGCATTCCCCCTCGGCCTGCTTCGTGCTTCCTGCTTCCGCGCTCTTCCCATCTATTTCCTGCCTCGGGGCAAGATGGGAAGGAGGTGACGTGGGGGTCAGCAGCAGCGCGCTTGCGCAGAACGAAGCAGGCCGAGGGGGAAAGCGCGGTCCCGCGATTATGGGCGGTTGCTTAGGAATAAACATCACAGCACCGCCCATAATCTTAACCCTGCGTGCACGTCACCAGCGGTGACGCTAGGCACAGTGAATATCAAAAAGAGAGGGGAGGGCACCACCTACAGGGATATTTTTACCCTATATCAATCGATGGGTTCACCTCAGCACACTTTAATGCATTATATACCAAAGAGAGAAAAGAAGTGTGCATACAAGAGGGATATGTGGCGTCCCTGACCTGGTCAGGCACCACTGAGTACTGCACCCATGCTGGGGACAGTACAACACAGGTAATCCAGAAGGCTGACAGGGGTGTGGAACACAGGCGCATAGTGACCAGGTCTCACACATGTACCCATGAGAGGACCCCTGGGGATCCCAGGAGGGGGCAAGCCTTCACCTTCACTGGAATAGTGGAGGGGGTAGAGCCTCCATCTCCTCTCAAGGGGTGTGGTAAGAGAGTCTGGTTGCTAGGTGGCGTAGGCAAGAACAGGAGAGGAGGAGCAGTGAGTCAGTTAGAAGGAGAACTCCATAGGGCTCAGTAAGGAGCAGACCTGTGGGGCTTGTGCTGTCTAACAGCGCCCGCGCAGTGGCTATTGACGGGGGAGAACGGTCAACTAGGAGTGCTACCTGAAAGCCAGCTTCAGCTAGGGAGTGCAACGGAGTGGGAAGTAAGGAGACTGCTAGAGAGCACCAGGCCCAACCGGGCGGCAGATCCCGAAGCGAGGATAGATCCACCTTTCCCTGCTAAACCTGCCGGTGTGGGGCTCTCAAAGCCCACACCACAACACCACAAAAGCCGCAGCCACGTAACCACAGTTAGGGCCCATAGGTCACAGGAGGCAAGCAGCTGGAGTGGCCTGGTCCGGGGAACAAGCATACGGCGAACGAAGGGGAGAGAGAGGCTGCAGCATCTTCCCTGGGTGACCCCCATAGGGACTAAAAGTCGGGGTCACCCCAAACCACCAAGGGCTAAGGAAGGCGAGTCAGTAGTCACCCTCATAAAGTCAGCCTGAAGGATACCTGGTTCCCACCTGGTTCATCCCAGCTACGCCCGGGTTACTCACCCTGCCATCAAATGTGAGTAAAAACCCTAAAAGACATCCTGCCTGTGTGGTCATTCTGCGACTTGTGGTACTACAAACCTACACAGGGCCCTGGGGCTTGCCTCACTCTCAGGAGGCTACTACATCCGACTGCACCCACCATCAGCCCCAGGCGTCCCCTAACCTGCAGTGGCGGTCCCCACTGACCGCAATACTGAGAGTGGCGTCACGATCAAAACAGAAGATTTCCTACCAGTGACGGAGATCCAGCAACGTGGAGTCCCTGAAGGTAACGCACCGACACCGACACAACACCTGCGGGGCTTCACAGATACTCCAAATTTATATAAAAAAGGTACTTTATTACAAAATAGAACACAGGATCACACACTTAAAATCATTTAAAAATCATAAAGCCTAGAAGCCTTATATCAAAGAGTGTCCCAACCTCTGTTAAGGCACAGTGCTAGGCATAGTGCTCATCCACGAGAGATGAGCACTGGGCATGCGCAGGGATGGCTGGAGCAGTGGGTGGCGTCCAGAAGTATTGAAATCAGCGATGGGGGCGGCATACAGGACCAGGGGGCAGAATAACGGCCATCAGGCAGCCCGCCCCCGTGACAGATTTACAGAATCAGAAGCCAAAAAGGTACAACTTTATAAACACTTTTTTTCGGTCAGAAAGTGGGCACAATCATAACAGGGACCTTTATAGAATGCAGCCCAGGAGCTGCAGAGGGGGAATCTGTTAGGTTTTAGGGGACATTTCTGCTGACAGGTTCCCTTTAAAACGCATACTTTCTGGAGCTAAAAAGCATGTTAAACTCTGGAATTTTGATGTGGCTTGATTTTTGCTACTTCTCATTGACTTCAATGTTAGCAAAACGGAGCCCAAATGGCAAAAACAATTGACATGCTGCTTCTTTGAACGCATGGTTTTTGCCACAAAATATGCAAATTAAACGCAGTGTTTAGAAACGCAAAGTGAGGACAAGAAATCCCCATTTCCCATAGACTTTGGTGGAAAATCAAAACGCATGCATTTTGGCATAAAAACCCTGCAGTTCAAAACGGACCTAAAAAGCAGCTGAAACGCAGGTGGAAACGCAAAGTGCGCACATAGCCTTACACATAAACTGTGTCATGTGGGCCAAGCTGCAAACAGGCAAAGGTTCTGTGTCCCAACCAGGAGGAACAATACCCTTCCTCTCTTCACGTTGACTCACCTCCTCCTCTCCAGCCCATCCATGCTAGACAGACATGAAGCTGGGGTTGAGAGTTCCATGAGTAGCATTGGGAGTCACCTCGGTAGCACAGAAAAACAAGTCCCCTCCCTCCTCATCCTCTTCATCATCGCCCAATGTTTCCTCAGAAAATTGGCAGGGCTGGGTAGTATCACCCATTGGGAAATCTGGCTCCATAGCCACATGCTGGGCACTCAAAGCTTCCTATCTGAGATTATGCAGTGATTGTTTCAACAGACACAGCAGCGGGATGGTTAAGCTGATAATAGCCTGATAACCGCTCATGAACTTGGTGCTGTACTCAAAGTTCTCAAGAACCTCACAAATGTCAGCGATCCACACACACTCAACAGTTATGTGTGGTGGCTGACTGTCAGTCTGATGGGCATGTTGAAGCTGGTATTAAGCTAATGCCCTCTGCTGCTCACTAATCATCACCAACATATGATATGTAGAGTTCCACCATGTGGGCAGGTCGCACATGAGTCGGTGACATGGCAAATTAAACCACTTTTGCAGCGTTGTAAAACCAGCAGCAGTGGTAGAGGAATGGCGGAAATGGGCACTAATACAGCACATCTTCTCAAGTGAATATGAGCTTACAAGTTGCATGTAATTCTCATACTCATAACTCATACTCCGGCTAACTTTTTGTTTTTTACCTTCTCAAGTAAGTACAGCAAGTCAGGGTATGTTTTGAGAAATTTCTGAACGACTAGGTTCACCACGTAAGTCATGCATGGCACATGTACCAGCTTGCCGACTTTTAAAGCCGCCACCAGATTATGTCCAATATCACAGATGACCAGACCAGGTTGGAGGTGCAGCAGGGAGAGCTACTGATCGGTTTGTTCTTTTACACCTTGCTACAGCTCTGCTGCAGTGTGTGGTTTCTGACCTAAACAGATCAGTTTCAGCAGTGTGTTGCCACTTTGCCGATGCGTTGCTGCACAGCTCTCTGCTTGGCAGTGATGGGGAGGGTAATTCAGTAGAGGATCAGGAGGAGGAGGAGGGGAGACAGAAAGTGGCATATGATGAGGCGGAAACCCAGATAGAAGTTGAGCCCGCTATTCTTGGCATGGGTAGGATGCGTGATGTTAACGATTTGCGACTTTGTCTCAGCCTCCACCAGGTGCACCCACTGTGCCGTGACAGATATGTATCGTCCCTGTCCACAACAACTTGTCCACATGCCTGTTGTTAGCTGTACCTTCTCGGTTATGGTGTTGATCAGAGCACAGTTGAGATTGTTTAACACATGCTGGTGTAACGCGGGGACGGCACACCAGGCAAAATAGTGGCGGCTGAGAACACTGTATCATGGGGCAGCCACAGCCTAGAGATCATGGAAACACTGTGTTTACACAAACCTAAACGGCAACATCTCCATGGCTAGTAATTTGGCAATGTGCGAGTTTAGTTTTTGTACCTGTGGGTGCGTGGCTGTGTATTTACGCTTCCTTTCCAAGTTCTTAGGCATGGACAACTGGACACTTCGCTGGGAAAAGGAAGTGGATGTGGTTGATGTTTGCTGTTTGCTGTGTCTGTACAATCACAGCTTGTGGGACAGGATGCATGAGAGCCTGTTTCCTGAACAGCAGATTATGAAGGACGTAGCACAGGTGACATGGCAGTAGTTTGACCCGGAGACATAAATTTGGTACCCTGGTGTTCTGCCCACCTACTGTCTGTCTGCAGTTTACAACATCTTGTCTTCTCTATATTTGAAACTTAACCTTTCCAAAACTGAACTACTTCTATTCCCTCCATCTTCTAACCTCCCTAAACCTGACATCTCCCTCTCTGTGTGTGGTACCACGATAACTCCTAGGCAGCAGGTTCGCTGTCTGGGGGTTATGCTCGACACCAATCTCTCCTTCACCTCCTGTATACAATCTCTTGCCCACTCCTCTCGCTTGCACCTCAAGAACATCTCTAAAATCAGCTCCTTTCTTACCATGGAAACTACAAAAACCCTCACTGTGGCTCCAATCCACTCCTGCCTTGACTACTGCAATTCTTTATTAATTGGTCTTCTCCTAACTTGACTCTCTCCTCTACAGTCCATCCTTCATGCGGCAGCCAGGGTCACCTATCTGGCTATCCGTTACGCGGATGCTTCTGCTCTGTGCCAGTCATTGCACTGGCTGCCCATATATCACAAGATCCAATTCAAATTTTGTTCTCACCCACAAAGTTCTCCATAGTGTGGCACCCCCCTACATCTCCACCCTCATCTCTGTCTATCACCCTATCCATTCTCTACATTCTGCAAACGACGTTCGACTAACATCCACGCTAAGCCAAACCTCCCACTACCGGATCCAAGACTTCTCCCGAGCTGCACCAATCCTCTGGAATGCTCTGACCCAAAAACCAGGATGAACCACAACTTACTCAGCTTCAGACGTTCCCTAAAACACAGCTCTTTAGGGTGGCCTATCACACTCCCTAATCAAATTAAATTCAGTCCATCCACAGCTTCTCACAACATAACTCTCCATCAAACTCCACCACACCCAAAAGCATCTCAAAGATTGGCTGACTGGTTCAGGCAGCCTTTATCTATCCCCCATATCTTTGAGATAGCTGGATTGTCATTGGAAATGAGCACCTGTACCTTGTACCCCCCCCCCCCCACCACCACCTCATTGAAGACGTAAGCTCTCATGAGGGTTGTTTTTGCTATAATTATTGTTTTTTCTAGGGTGCTTGCCTGCCATGTGGTTCCACATACTGGTGGTTCTCAGGTTGCGTTTGACCTGCGCTGTGCTCAACTTGGTATGGCAGATGCTACAGATTACAATTTTTTTTCTCTGAAGGACTTTCAGAAAAAACGTCCAGACAGCGGCTGAACGCCCCCTTTCCCTGACTTGGACCACAGTGGGGGTGATCTCCGGAACAGTTGACCCAGTTCTCACTCTGGGCAAACCATTACCCCTTGGTGCCTGTGTTGGTGCTACATATCCATCATCCTCTGTGTTGCTGTGCTGGCTATGCATGTCAACGGTACAGGTCAGATCAGTGGACTCATCATGGACCACCTCGTCTTCATATCATCCTCCTTCCCAGTTGAGATTGTAGGCTGCTCTGATGGCAACTGTGTCTCATCATCATCATTCTCCACCTCTGGAGACAGTAAATCAGGTTCCTCAAAGTGGCTTTCTTCTGGCCGTAGGTTCTCAAATACTCAACTCACACCACCTCTTCTCATCCCTCTTGAATGCTGCACGGTGAGAGGCCAGAGCCAACCAAAGGATACATACAAAACAGATCCTCAGAGTGGCCAAGCTTGGGGTCATATGTCTCCTGTGACTGATGATGGGGGGAGGAAGGAGGACCAGGTTGAGGATTGGATGGACCAGCCTTCTGTGTATTCACAGTAGACTGTATGGTCGTGGAAAATTTGTTGCTGCTTGAGAAATGTGAAGAGGCCTTATTGTCTGCCATTCAAGATAGAATCTGCTCTCGCTCTTCTGGTTTACACACACGTTTACATTCCAGACTGGGAAATTTGAGGAGGAGGAGGGTAAAGCCCAATGCTACAATGGGCGCATTGTAAACTGCTATGGAATATGTATTCCACTATCTGAGTCTCATTGAGGGAGGCACCGCCCAAATGTATATGTAAGAGCAGTCCCTCCAAAATGTACGTTACTGGGCCACCTCAGGGCCCTCACCAAACTCAGGTTTCTTGACAAATGCAGGCCCTCTGAAAATTTGAATTTAGTGCCTCAGAATGACATGGAGGAGGAGGAGAGTAAAGCCCAATGATTAGGGATGATCGAACACCAAAATATCCGCTTCGACGAATATCCGACGAATAGATCGTACCTATTTGAGTATTCGCGAATATTCGACACCCAATGTAAGTCTATGGGAAACTCGAATAATTTCATGTTGGACCTAACGATGACCTGTAGTGACTGAGGAAAAGGCTGAAATTGATGGGAAAAGGCAGAAACAGTATGGGCACAGCCTGTAGAAGGTTGGAAATAATCTGGAATCATGCCTGGTCTCTCTCTCTCTCTCTCTGTCTGTCTGTCTCTCTCCTCATTCATGTTTCCTTTTGTCATGCTTTACACTGCAGCTCTGCTCATTCACGTTCCCTTTTGTCATGCTTTAAGGCTGCTTTACACGGTATGACCGATTGTGCGATTTCACAATCGATCGTACCCGCCCCCCATCCTTTTTGCGTCACGGGCAAATAGCTGCCCGTGTCGCACAAAGTCGGCTACCCCTCTTCACACATACTTACCTCCCGTCCGACATCGCTGTGGGCGGCGAACGTCCACTTCCTGGAGTGGGAGGGACGTTCGGCGTCACAGCGACGTCACACGGCCGCCGGCCAATAGAAGCGGAGGGGCAGAGATGAGCGGGATGTAAACATCCCGCCCACCTCCTTCCTTCCGCGGGAGACACGGGTCGCGGGTAAGCGATGTTCATCGTTCCCAGGGTGTCACACGGAGCGGCGTGTGCTACCCCGAAAACGATGAACAATTAAATTAAACGATATTATGAAACCTAGCGACCAGTACATGACTCACGATTTGTGAGTGATACTGCGTCGCTAGGAGGTGTCACACAGGCCGACGTCGCAAGCGATGCCGGATGTGTGTCACAAAAACCGTGACCCCGACGATCTATCGCACGATAGATCTTCTGGTGTAAAGCAGCCTTTACACTGCATGTGCATTTCAAAAAGCATCCAAAATGATACGTTTTGGATGCATTTTGAATGCATTTTAGATGCATTTTTGACAGTGCGGTCCCACTCAGCTCTGCTACATCCCCATAGAGCATGGCTGGCTGCCGATCAGAATAAACTCGGATGAACATCACCTGACTTCATTGTCATTGCGTGGCTCTGTCTGATTTGTGATCACAGGTGAAGGATTCACCGGTGACTGTAAATCACCTGAGTGACTGAAGTGAGCCGTGCGATCAGCGGTGCCGTCACTCAGGTTACCCGCGGCCAGCTTGAGTCCTCTTCCTCAGAGCGGTGGCCACGGCTAACCTGAGTGACGTCATCGCTGATAGCATCGCGGCTCACATCAGTTGCTCTGTGGAGCTCAGAGTGAGCGGCGATGTTCTACGGCTACTCCTGTCATCTTCATGTAGCAGAGCTGGATGCGTCATGGGACCTCGTGTGAATTACGTCGGACCTGGAGGGGTATTTGGGGATTTTAATAAAGTGGTGATAGAGGGTGTTTTTGTTTTTTTTCCGGCTTTTATTCCAAATAAAGGATTTTTTGGGTGTATGTGTTTATTTTCTTTAACTTGTAGGTTAATCATGGGGGTGTCTCAGATGCCTGCCATGATTAACCTAGGACTTAGTGGTAGCTATGGGCTGCCATTAACTCCTTATTACCCCGATTGCCACCGCACCAGGGCAATTTGGGATGAGCCGAGTAGAGTCCCGGGACTGTCGCATCTAATGGATGCGGCAATTCCAGGCGGCTGCTGGGTGATAATTTTAGGCTGGTGGGGATCCCCATCCTGAGAATACCAGCCTTCAGCCGTGTGGCTTTACCTTGGCTGGTATCAAAAGTGGGGGGGCTGCACGCCATTTTTTTAAAATTATTTATTTATTTATTTTACTGCACTACATAGACCCGCCCACCGGCGGCTGTGATTGGTTGCAGTGAGACTTGTCACTTAATGTGGGGGCTCGTCTGAATGCAACCAATCAGAGGCGCTGGTGGGCGGGGGAAGCAGTGAATGCGAGATGGAATAATGAGCGGCATTTTCAAAAGCTGGAGAAGACACCAGAGCAGTGTGACAGCCGTGCAGAGCCGTACTGGTGATCGGTCAGTGATCAGTGAGTATGAGACAGGAGCGGAGAGGGAGAGACAGACAGACAGAGAGAGACCGACGGACAGACAGAGAGAGCCCTATAGCTGGTTCTGCATTCACAGATTTGTGATTTGGCGATTTTATGGAGCCGCTAGCAGCTACTGGACACAGTCTTCAGCCCTTACAAGGATTATTTATTAGTTGATCTAAGAACGCTCTCCTGCACTCAATACAGTCTATCTACACCGCCAGCTCCCTATGACTGCGTGATCACAAAATGGCCGCTGGCGTATATAGCCCCCAAGACGCTGTGCGGCCGAGCCAATCACAGTAACACCACAACAAAGATGGCTGTGGCATTACTGTGAGGGTAAACAACATCAGATGTGTTCATTGGCTGGAAAACAGGCGCCAGGATGTCAGAAATGTAAATGAAAGTATTGGAGCGGATGTTCTTTTATTCATCGGATACCGAATATCGCGAATAGCCTGTTATTCGTCGGATGCTCATTTCTACGAACGATACAATGGGCGCATTGTAAACTGTTATGAAGGATTTTTTTTAGTTGCTTTTTTTTTTTTTTTTCTTTAAATGACTTAGTTTTTAATTTTACCATAAAATCTACTGGAAATTAAGTAAAAATTCAAAGTGCTGTGAAAGGGTGAAAAAACAAATTCCATCTTTTATTGTTTTTACGCCATTGACGATGTGCTGGAAGTGAGCGGTCAGCGTGATTCTCCAGGTCAGTGTGATTACGGCAATATCAGACATTTCTTATTATCTCAGTGGTGACTAGAGATGAGCGGACCCGTGGACGTTCGGCTTCTGCTGGTCCAGCTGAACATTTGTATAGATCGGTTCTGGACTTGGACTTGACCTGAACTTTATTTGAAGTCACTGATTGGCAGTTCGGGTCTCCGCCCACATGCAGCCATAAACACATCACTAACAGGGGAGGGCGGGTTTTTTCAGTTTTATTTCTTGGTGCACAATACATCTGATAATATGAGAGTGGTTTGCAGACGTAAATCCCCCGAACTCCAAACCTGAACTTTACTATCTTGGAAAAGTCTGAGTTTGTACCGAACACCGAACTCCAGGTTCACCCATCTCTAGTAGTGAATAAAAATCAGACTTTTGTAAAAAAAAAACCCAAAACATTAAAAAATCTGTTTGTGTCTCCATTTTCCGACATCGGAGTTGAGTGAGGACTTATTTTTTGCTTGATGAGCCGACGTTTTCATTGATACCATTTTAGGTGCAATACTTTTATGGGTCGGTTTTGCTACTTCATTTCATGTTGAAATTTTTTTTTCCTACCCAAATGATATCTTCCCTCCATTATTATCTCCATTAATTTTACATATCGGCTCATCTCCTTCCCATTCAGGTCCTTACAATATCGGATCCTTCAGTGATATTATTCTGTTTTCAGAAAATTTCCTGTCCAGGATGGATATGGACAGGGACAAGATGGCGGAGAGGATATTACACCTCACCCTAGAGATCCTCTTCCGGCTTACTGGAGAGGTGAGAGATTCTGATGACGTCACATTACACCATTCTTATCTATGGGAATAACAGATGGACAGAACTGGAGAGGTGAGGACTCTGGAAATGTCTGGAGTGAGATTTATTACTGTGTCTCTCCATAACCAGGATTACACAGTAGTGAAGAAGACCTCTAGTGAGCGCTGTCAGGCCCCTGTGTCTGAGGGATGGGGAAGACCCCTGAACCCACTCACGGGGCCTCCACCTCACCCCCCGATACATGAGGACATCAATGACCAGAAGATCCTAGAACTCACCTACAAGATGATTGAGCTGCTGACTGGAGAGGTGACACTGCTGGGAATGCTGGGACATTATACAGTAACGCTATGAAGGGATCGGGGGTGACGGTATCATTGTATGTGTCAGGTTCCTATAAGGTGTCAGGACGTCACCGTCTATTTCTCCATGGAGGAGTATGAGTATTTAGAAGGACACAAAGATCTGTACAAGGACGTCATGATGGAGGATCCCCAGCCCCTCACATCACCAGGTAATAGACAGGACTAAATACACACAGCCTATAATTATCTGTATGTAAGGAATGAATTCAGTCCCTGTATGTGTCTCCTCCAGGTCTATCCAGTAAGAGGACAACACCAGAGAGATGTCCCCGTCCTCTTCTCCCACAGGACTGTAAACAAGAAGACCCCGATGTTCCTCAGGATGTGTCTCCTCCAGCTCTATCCTGTAAGAAATATCTACTCATTTTCTTTCTGCACTAATTTTGTGTTTACATTTTTAGGCTTTCTGCTCTGTTTTTTTTTCAACTGTATTGTCTTTCCTTCTGTTTGTTTCTAGTGCCTCCTCTATGTTGTTATGATGGCAACTCAAAGACCTGCAGAGGGTTCATAAATACCGTTTCGCTGAAAATTAAACATAGTCCAAAAATAACACTTAGCACAATTTTATGGGATCTTTGAAGAATGCTTGAAATATAAGCTCTACTCCATAAATAAGCCCTAGTTACAGTCAGGGCCAGCGTTGGGAGGAGTCAAACTGTGCAAATTCTCAAGACCCCACTCTCTTAAAGACCCCATCAGTTGTATTTTGAGATTGATTGTTTAAGGACCTTTGATGGCTTCAAAGTCATGTGACTTGATGTTACCAAAGGTCTCTTAATTGCAGGAGTCTAAAAGAACTGAACAGGAGACATGCTGGCATGCAGGACTGTCATTAGGGGAAAGGGAGAGCAAACTGGGCAATTGCACAGGGCCCCCTTTCTCTCAGGGGCCCCAGTGTTTATATGCCAATTATAGGACTGCTTAAGGACCATTTTGACATCACGTCATGTGACCAAACATCTCATTTGGAGTAGTCTAAAGCTGAAGAGGAGACAGGCTGGTGTGTCTGTGTGTGTTCACGACAATTTTAACCAGCTTTGCCAAAATAGGCAGAGCTTGGCCAGAACAAGGGTGCGATGCCACCGCTTCTCTAATTCATAACAAACTGCGGTGTTCCCTGTGGCAGAAATCTCACTCCAGTCCCTGATGTCATTTTTCAGTGTACATCACCGGTCTTGATGAATTTGAACCCTGATGTTTATCTGTACAGGCTGCAAGACCCTGCTACCTGCTTTGGTTACAAAGCCTAAGCCAAAGAGGTTTTTTTCGAAGACGAAAATAAAATAGAGACTGTAACGCGGCCTATCAGCGTTACAGTCTCTATTTTATTTTCGTCTTCGAAAAAAACCTCTTTGAAATTGTCTATGTTCTGGATCAATGTTTCAAGGAGATGTTTGCAGGTTTTGCCAACTGTCATGGCAGCGTCAGTATCTGTGGAAATGATAGATTCTGGTACTCTGCAATGCATGTTAACTTCTCTGCTGTCTGTGAGCAGCACAGGGAGACGCAGGCGTCAAACCACAGGCTTGGGCAGGCTAGTAAGAGTTATTCTCTGCTGGGCTGCTTGTTAATGTCTGTGATCACATGCTGTAGAGGAGAAAGTATTGTTTGCTCCCGTTCTGTATATGTTGGCTGGACTATTTCATTAATGCCAGCTATAGTTTACCTATACTGATCTGGTGAGGTGTTGTGATCCAGACCTATGGGTGTTTTTTTGTGCATTATTACTGTGAGCTGTTGCGGTGTTAACCCTTGTTGTCATTTTTGTTGCTGCCTTCCTGCTCTTGCTTTTCTCCTTAGCCTATCACTGTTTATTTTTGTGAGTTTGCAATGTGTCCCGTTTGTCTTAATCTGTATTTCCATCATAATCCTGCCCCTTGCTTCCCTTGGAGATCACAGATTAGATCTAGTCAGGAGACTAGTAATGCACGAGACTTCGGCATCTCCATCTTCAGGGGTAATCCAGAGGTTAGGAATAGCTTAGGGTCCCCTATAGTGAGGGACAGTATAGGAGCCCCCTATCCCTCATTATCCTGCAGTCACATTGTGACAATCAATCAGATTATTTACTGTAGCACATTCCAGAGAACTGGTGCTAGGAATGGGAGAGCCAAATTAACAAAGATGTAAATCTTAAGGCCGCTTTACACAAAACGATATCGCTAGCGATCTTGTTAGCGATGTGACACGCCCAGATCGTTACTCCAATTTGCCGAGATCGCTCATAGGTCATTTTCTAGCAGCCACACGTACCTATCTCACAAACGACGCTACATCGTTCAGCGATATATTGTTTGACCAAGGCGGTCGTATGGATGTTGTTCGTCGTTGGCAGGGTGTCAAACGTAACAATATGTCTGCTGCGTTCCAAACGATGAACAATATTTTGAAACTGAACATCTTGTCAACGATCAACGATTTTCGCTATTTTTAAGATCGTTCGGATTCGAACGTAGGTGTCACACGCAACGACGTCGTTAACTATGAAAACCGTGACCCCCGACGACATATCGTCAGAAAAATCGTAGCTTGTAAAGGGGCCTTTAGATCTCAATATTGGACAACAGATTCAGAATATTTTTTCCCTAATTTAATTTCTGATGTTATGGTTTAAAAAAATAAATGTACTTTCAAGATAATTTTTAATGATATTAATAACTTTGTGTTTATTTTTAGCAGATGACTGTATTGGAAGTTCAGATGGACCTCTAATATCTTCAGAATTTATAACAGATGATGAAAGTAATCCACATGATACATATGAAGAGCATGCTGTTGTCCCAGATATAAATCCAGTCCTTCCTCGGAAAGCTCTATTATCTGAGTTTTTCAAACAAGCCCAAAATTCCCATTTATCACAGAATTGTAAGCAGAATAAAAGTTTCAGAAGGGATGTGGAATATGAAACTGATGAAACAGTTCCTACAAGAGAGAAGCCATTTTCATGTTTAAAATGTGGGAAATGTTTTACCAGGAAATCACATCTTCTTGACCATCAAAAATATCACACTCGGAAGAAGCCATTTTCATGCTCAGAATGTGGAAAATGTTTTTTTCAGAAATCACACCTTGTTAGACATCAGAAAATTCACACAGGGGAGAAACCATTTTCATGTTCAAAGTGTGGGAAATGTTTTAGTCAGAAATCAGAATTTGTTAGACATCAGAAAATTCACACAGGGGAGAATGTATTTTCATGTTCAGAGTGTGGGAAATGTTTTATTGCGAAATCAGTTCTTGTTATGCATCAAAGATCTCACACAGGGGAGAAGCCATTTTCATGTTCAGAATGTGGGAAATGTTTTATTCAGAAATCAGCTCTTGTTATGCATCAAAGATCTCACACAGGAGAGAAGCCATTTTCATGTTCAGAATGTGGAAAATGTTTTATCCAGAAAGCAGATCTTGTTAAGCATCAAAGATCTCACACAGGGGAGAAGCCATTTTCATGTTCAGAATGTGGGAAATGTTTTATTCAGATGTCACATCTTGTTAGACATCATAAAAATCACACAGGGGACAATCCATTTTCTTGTTCAGAGTGTGGGAAAAGTTTTAGTCAGAAATCAGAATTTGTTAGACATCAGAAAATTCACACAGGGGAGAACGTATTTTCATGTTCAGAATGTGGGAAATTTTATATTCAGAAATCAGATCTTGTTATGCATCAAAGATCTCACACAGGCGAGAAGCCATTTTCATGTTCAGAATGTGGGCAATGTTTTACTAGTAAATCAAAAAAAGTTAGACATCATAAAATTCACACAGGGGAGAAGCCATTTTCATGTTCAGAATGTGGGAAATGTTTTATTGAGAAATCACATCTTGTTGTGCATCAAAGATCTCACACAGGGGAGAATGTATTTTCATGTTCAGAATGTGGGAAATGTTTTATTGCGAAATCAGTTCTTGTTATGCATCAAAGATCTCACACAGGGGAGAAGCCATTTTCATGTTCAGAATGTGGGAAATGTTTTATTCAGAAATCAGCTCTTGTTGTGCATCAAAGATCTCACACAGGAGAGAAGCCATTTTCATGTTCAGAATGTGGAAAATGTTTTATCCAGAAAGCAGATCTTGTTAGGCATCAAAGATCTCACACAGGGGAGAAGCCATTTTCATGTTCAGAATGTGGGAAATGTTTTATTCAGATGTCACATCTTGTTAGACATCATAAAAAGCACACAGGGGACAATCCATTTTCATGTTCAGAGTGTGGGAAAAGTTTTAGTCAGAAATCAGAATTTGTTAGACATCAGAAAATTCACACAGGGGAGAACGTATTTTCATGTTCAGAATGTGGGAAATTTTATATTCAGAAATCAGATCTTGTTGTGCATCAAAGATCTCACACAGGCGAGAAGCCATTTTCATGTTCAGAATGTGGGCAATGTTTTACTAGTAAATCAAATGAAGTTAGACATCATAAAATTCACACAGGGGAGAAGCCATTTTCATGTTCAGAATGTGGAAAATGTTTTATTGAGAAATCACATCTTGTTGTGCATCAAAGATCTCACACAGGGGAGAAGCCATTTTCATGTTCAGAATGTGGGAAATGTTTTATTCGGAATGCACATGTTGTTAGGCATCAAAGATCTCACACAGAGGACAATCCATTTTAATGTTCAGAGTGTGGGAAATGTGTTAGTCAGAAATCAGAATTTGTTAGACATAAGAAAATTCACACATGGGAGAACGTATTTTCAGGTTCAGAATGTGGGCAATGTTTTACTAGTAAATCAGGTCTTGTTAAACATGTGAAGAAGCCGCACCGGGAAGGAACCTTTTTCATGTTGTGAATAATTGAAATGTTTAATTGGTAAATCAAGTCTTGCCGACCATCAGAAAACCAACAGAGCGGAGCAGCCATTCTTGCTTTCAGAATTTGCCAAATTTTTTTAAGACTAATCAGTTCCTGTTGTCCGATGATCCACACAGGAGAAGCCATCATGATGTACTATAATTCAAAGGGTTTTATAAAAAAAATTGGCTACAATTACTCAAGTAAGAATTTGTGAGGAAAAGAACCATTTTATTTATTTTTAAACTTATTGTATTTTTTGGACCATAAGACACACCTAGGTTTTGAAGAAGGAATATAAGGAAAAAGATTGACACAAAAACTGTGGTCATGATTCACTGTTATGGGGGGGGGGGGGGGAATCTGCTGCTGACACTGTTACTGGGATAAAATCCCCCAATTCTTTACTGATGTCACCCATCCTGGGCCCCTTGTACTGTTGATGTGTCTCCCATCCTCATGTATACTGTATATCCAATATCCATCCTGGTATATATGTTGCCCATCTTTATCCCATCCTGGTATATATGATCCCCATCCTGGTATATATGATTCTTGTCCTAGTATATATGTCTCCATTCTTGTATATTTAGCCCTCCTCTCGGGCCCATTCTTGTATATATTTCCCCATCACGCTGCACACATAAGAAAATCACTTTTTGTTTCTCCCCTATTTCCTCATAGACTGTAAGCTTACGAGCAGGGCCCTCACTCCTCCTGGTATCTTAATTTTGTTATTTTGTATTGTCTCAAATTGTCTGTACATGTCCCCTCTGAATTGTAAAGCGCTGCGGAATATGTTGGCGCTATAGAAATAAAACTTTATTATTATATTATTATAAAAGAAATGATTATACTCCCCATCCCTCCGCTCTCCCAGTGCACGGTGTTCTCTTCTGATGCTGGCAAGTGACTTCACCATGTAAGCGGAGAAGTGCATGACATTACTGCCAGTAAGTGCCCCCAGTTACACGCAGACGTAAGTGTTAGAGAGTAGTCAGCCATAATGTGCTGAGCAGTCATGTTGTATCTAACAGCCATCTTGGGAAGACTTGAGCAAACTAACTTTGCAGCTAATGAGCTGCACTGGCTAGAGTTCTCCCCCCAGAGAGGAGATAGAGATGACATCAGTGTAATTAGCAAGTATAAGGAAATGTACAAAAAAGGTTAAATCGAATAGAAGAATACAATTGCGTCAGTTGATAGATGGTGATGTGTCGTCATGAATAGCAGGTGTATTGAATTGATAAAAAAAATCAGTTATCAATAGAGTTGTCAGTGTGTGAAGAGTTATGTGATTAGAGGCGCCTTCAGGGATCAGAAATGTCAGCAATGACGACATGGCTGAACTAGTGAAAAGTATCATGGAGGCCCATAGGAATCCAATACGTTTATACCGCAATGCTCGTAAATAATGTCATGATGTATCATTATATTCTTTGTTCTCCAACGTATACGCCTTTCTCTGCAGTATGAGCTTTCCTTTGTCTAACATGTATAAGAGCCCCACATGCCTTTCGGGGGACACTTCTTCTTCTTCATCTGTTGCTAATTCTGCTGTTCTGCCAGACACCTGCGTGTGTCATCCTGCCGCTAACCTGTCTTATCTGCTCTGTTGCTATCTCGGAATAAACTTCAGTCTTTGCTTGGAACGGATTGTCTACAACGTCTTCTTAGCTCTCAAACTCTACGGACATTTTCTTTCAGTAAGCTGCCAGAATATTCACTGCTCCCCACAGCCGGGATTATGGGTTTGGAGAGCAGTGAATATTCAATGTCTAATAGTAGACACACGTGATCGCCCAGTCATAGCAGTAATCAGGCGGCTTCGTAATCATGTGTACCCGATATTAAAGAGAATGAATATTCGCTGCTCCCCATGCTAATAATACCGCCTACTTCTTGGTTGGCGCTGGCTTCATTGCCTAGAATTGGGCGGGATTATGGCGTGGGGAGCAGTGAATATTCATTTTCTTTTTTAGCTGGCACACTGTTAGCCTTTTTGAGAGCCTTTAGGAACATTTGTGAAAGGTTTTGATACTGGATTATATTTAGATAATTTACTAATCTCAGGTTGCCCACTGCTTTATTTACTGAAAAGCACAGCCCCAGATTGGAGATAGGAACTCTAAAGTATATCACATTGTATATAATTGCATTTCAAAACTTGTTGTTTTGTTAATAAATGCGTGTAAATATATATTCTTCCTGCCTAGCTTTCTCTATTGTCTAGATGTGATGATTTTTGTCTCAGAGCCTCTGGAGTTGGCGCAGAACTGTAGACATTTCACACAAAAATAGGGGAGAATTGAATCACACTGCAGCCTAGATATGTGGAAGTTGTTAAGACGCTCTGTTCCCAAATTATCAAAGCTTTTATGCCAAAAAAAACCTGTCACAAGCACTTGGAAAGTTGTGCCAAGATTTGGCATTTTCACTCTAAAATTGGCAAAACTTAGGTGGGACGGGGGCTTAACACCACAACTTCTTTAATTCGTGACGAGCTGTGGTGTTCCCTATGCCAGAAATCTCACTCCAGTCCCTGAAGGGAGTAATATTTCTAGCATGGCACAAGGAGGCACACCGATGATAGATCGAGTGGTTAGGATACATAATGAACCCGATCTCCGAATTCGAACACTGATTATTTTTTTTTTACAAAGTCTGTATTTGATACAAACATCAAACTTTACTACTCAGGTTCTCTAATCTTTGCCCACACAGTTTAGATTATGGGTGTAGAAGAGACCAGAACTGAAAGGGGTCTATCTCTTCGTGAAGAGTAAGTAACATTTATGATACCTATGCTGGGGTTTTGTGAATTTAATGGATTCTGTCATTCTGTGTTTACCACTTAATTAAAAGTCAGAATAACATTAAGACAGTGTCACGCTAGGTACGGGGAAGTACCAAGTGAACGGCAAAAGGGAAGGGAAATCCTATGTCTATGAAAGGGGGAGATAGTGCCTACTGCTGGGCCCTGGGTTCCCTCACCGCCCTAGATAGATTCTGCACCTATTCACCGAGACGGATATCTGACCTTAATCTGAGCCTGATCTGGACCCTACGTAGGGAGCAATTGCGATGAGCTCTGCGTCAACCTCACCAGGTACTAAAGGACTCACAGGGATAATAAACAAGGGAAAACAACAAACAACGCATCTCTAAATGACTCAGTAAGAAGTTCAGTAAAGAACAGTTACAATCCTACTGATGCATGCAAGCCGCCTGCTTGCATTCAGAGCTTGTGAAGGAATTGAATATCACCAGCAGAAGTCCAGGCAAAATGAGAGTATTTAAACCCAAGGGGAATTTCAGATAATTACAAGCTGAAGGGAAGGGGAGCTCTGCTGGGTCCTAAAGGGAAAAGGATGAAAATCCAGCAGAGGAGATACCTAGTAAACTGAATACTGACAGCAGCAAAAATAGAAAGTCCGGGACAATTTTGCACAGCCAGACGCTGTGGCTTTCTATAGTCGGACACCACAGGATTGTCTGTCACCCGTGACAGACAGGGACTCTGATTCCAATGATGTGTCGTTTACTGGGCTGCTTGCTGTAGTTTTGATAAAAATCACAGTATTATCGTTAGAGGATTATCACTAGAGAACTAATAAACCTGCAGCCATGTATCCTCAATCTCCATAAGCTGTGTATAACCTTGCTCTCACCTGATTGGCAGCTTTCTGTCTATGCTCATTGTACACAGCTGTCAATCAGTGGTGTGGGTGAGGTTATACACAGAGCAGTATTTCGAGAACTGGTAGATCTTAAGCAGATAAAACTGATTTTTATCAAAACTTCAGCAAGCAGCCAAGTAAGTGACAAATCCCTAGAATCAGGGTCTCTGCTTATACAGGTCGATAGGACACACGTTACAGGTAGGATTGTTCCTCTTAATCCATAAATCATATCCCAAAGCCATATGCTATTAATTGTTATAAATTTAATCTGAAAAGTAGGCAGGGTTTATGAAAATATACAAAAGATATTACAAAGGGAAACAAAAAAATACAGTATATACAATTACATAGAATAAAAGAGAATAACAAAAGGAAAATTACTGAACCTGGGTCACAGAAATGACTTCTGATTTCTGGAGGGGAGGACTTCAATGGAGCGTAGAGTAATCCTACACGGTAATGTTCCTTTCTTTCAATGAGGATCATAATTAACATTAGCTTTTTATTAACACAAGTTACACCCAAATACTTCCCCTCTGGTAACTCATAACAGGGATGGAATTTACCAAATGGCTGCAATAAAACAAAGAGTGAAAAATGTAAAGGGGTGTGAAAACTTTCTGTACCCACTGTAATAGTAAATATGCTCTCCTCATAATAAAAGCTTCTGAGAAAGGAATTTTAACCCCTTCAGCCCCCGGGCACTTTCCGTTTTTGCGTTTTTGTTTTTTGCTCCTTTTCTTCCGAGACCCGTAACTTTTTTATTATTCCGTCAATCTTGCCATATGAGGGCTTGTTTTTTGCGGAACGAGCTGTACTTTTAAATGAAACCATAGGTTTTACCATATATTGTACTGGAAAACAGCAAAAAAATTCCAAGTGTGGAAAAACTGCAAAAAAAGTGTGATCGCACAATAGTTTTTGGGATGTTTTATTCACCGTGTTCACTATATGATAAAACTGATGTATCTATGTGATGCCTCAGGTCGGTGCGAGTTTGTAGACACCAAACATGTATAGGTTTACTTGTATTTAAGGGGTTAAAAAAAATTCACAAGTTTGTCCAATAAAAGTGGCGCACGTTTTGCACCATTTTCCGAAACACGTAGCGTTCTTATTTTTTGGGATCTATGGCTCAGTGATGGCTTATTTTTTGCGTCTCGAGCTGACGTTTATAATGGTACCATTTTTGCGCAGATGCTACGTTTTGATCGCCTGTTATTGCATTTTGCGTAAAACTTGCGGCGACCAAAAAACGTAATTTTGGCGTTTGGAATTTTTTTGCCACTACGCCGTTTACCAATCAGATTAATTGATTTTATATTTTGATAGATCGGGCATTTCTGAACGCGTCGATACCAAATATGTGTATATTTATTTATTTTTTAACCCTTTAATTTTCAATGGGGGGAAAGGGGGGTGATTTGAACTTTTAGGTGTTTTTTTTTTTTTTTTTATTTTTTAAAACTTTTTTTTTACTTTTTTTTTTTATTTTACTAGTCCCCCTAGGGGGCTATAGCGATCAGCAATCCGATCGCTATTATCTATCTGCTGATCACAGCAATACAGCTGTAACCAGCAGATTCACTCACTTTGGTTTTCCCTCTGCTCTCGGCCGAGGGAAAACGAAAGTGAAAGATCATAGCAGCAGGCGTCATCACATGACCCTGTGCTACAATGGCAACCACCGATAGTCACGTGATAACACACGTGACTTCCGGTGGGGGCGGCAGTAAGTAGAAAACAAGGCCGCGCGCATTTAAATCTTGCTGCCAGACTTTGGCAGCAAGATTTAAGGGGTTAATGGCCGTAAGTGGAAGCGATTCCACCCGCGGCTAGCAGGCACACATGTTTGCTGTTGAAAACAGCTGATATGTGTGCCGATCCACGCCGCCTGCCCGCGGCAGGGGGCGGGGCTTAACGGGACACAATCCTGGACGGATAGATCCGTCCAAGGTCGTGAAGGGGTTAAAGAGAACCAACCAGCAAGATTTTCCTATATGAAGTAAAGGCAGAGATACTGGCACTAGGATGCTGTATTATTATACCTGATGTAGAAAGATGGGTGCTGAAATATCTGTAATCAGAGTTGGAGAAATGCACAGGACTTTTAGTGACTTGTGCATTGAGAGTGGGCCTGTGTGGCTCCATCCTGATCTGTTTACCCGCCCTGTCTGCTGTCCTGAAGGGGGAGTGCGGGGGAGGGGGGAGAAAGGCCAGTGGGTGTCAAAAGAGTGATTGTCAAAACCAAAACATTAAAGCATCATGTCACGCCAGAGTGTAGAGATGCTTAACATGCAGCGTAACGTAAAAAGTGTAAAAGGATAGCCAGATAGGAAAGAGTCCTTAACCCCTACAGCACTAAAAGAAAGTAGATTCACTCAAATCAAGTAGTAGATCTGCGAACAATAAGACGTTGTGACCTTCTGATCCCAGACTCACCAGAGGTCTCCCCAGAGCGGGACACACTCATGACACATTATCCATAAATTCATTCATATTCACGTTCATTTTTTCTTGTTCCGTATTGGAGATCTTTCATATCCTTCCTATTGGTTCTCCTTCCTCCTCTTCATTTTCTGATTCTGAAATTCCCTGAATGACGTATTAGAATAAATTATCAGGATTACAGTCTGAAGATTCCAGATCTGTAGATCTTTGCCGCGTCCGTGCAATAGTTATTGGGAGGGATTTTCTTTTGTGAAAGAAGGTGTTTGCCCGACATTGCGCTATGAGCCAAATGTCTGTCATGGTGCACAGAAAGGCGGCAATCGCTCCCCCCTAGAAGTGGGACTCCTGGGACAAACAGGACAAATGTGGAGTGAGAAAATGTGTGATCAGAGTTGGTCAGAAATAAAACCCATTTTAATATAGGTTATTACTTATGTTGTGCTCTGATCTGGAAGAACAGGAATTGTGAGCACTTTGGGAATGTCACAGAATGGATTGATAAAAGTATAACTAGATTGTCCCCATTATTAGAGGAATGTAATATGTGCATTGTGTAATGTTCAGCAAAGATTTGGGAAACAGAAGAATGACTTTCACTATCTGCAATTATTATTTTACTTGATAAAGGATAAAAATAAATGGTATTCACTGATAAAGGGGAGAATAGATCTATAGAAAATTAATCAATAGATGTAAGGGGAAGGGAAATTCAGAGTTGTCACAATTTTATCCATCATTGTTGGATATTTGGATGACAATTGTAATGTCCACGATGGCCGGCATTTTCGCACGCTCCTGCTCCCCTCCACTAGCGCGGACGTCGGTTCCCTCACCTGTCCAGGCGTCCTGCAGTGCTGGTCCCATACTTTGGCGTAGTGTTGGGGCTCTATTGCATTGATCAATTCAGTAGCTAAATTTCTCTTGATTCATATGTTCATGGCAGTAATGCAGATTCCATTTTTCACATTTTCACTTTACATATAGCTATTGGATTTTTCAAGTCAGTATTCACACAGCAGTTTCTGCTATTCCATGTATTCCCCTTACATAGTCACTGGTGTGCATACCTTATCTCCCCATAGTGCTGGTCCCATCCCTGTCCCATGCTGCAGCTCACAGAGCGTCTGTACTCCTGATAGGCTCCAGGCCTCTGCCTGTAGGGTACACCCGCAGCCACACACCCTTTCTTAAAGAGCCAGCATCGTCCTAACCCAGAAGTGCCTCCTAGGTCAGCTGGGAGGCTGCAGGTATTTAACCCCTTAGTGACGGAGCTAATTTTCACCTTAATGACCAGACCAAATTTTGCAGTTCTGACCAGTGTCACTTCATGAGGTTATAACTCTGGAACTCTTCAACGGATCCCGGTGATTCTGAGACTGTTTTTTAGTCACATATTGGACTTCATGTTAGTACCAAATTTAGGACAATATTTTTTGCGTTTATTTATGAAAAAAATTGAATTTTGGCAAAAATTTTGAAAATTTAGCAATTTTCAACTTTTGAATTTTTATACCGTTAAACCAGAGATTTCTGTGACACAAAATAGTTAATAAATAACATTTCCCACTTATCTACTTTACATCAGCACAATTTTGGAAACAAAATTTTTTTTTTGTTAGGAAGTTAGAAGAGTTCAAAGTTTATCAGCGATTTTTCATTTTTACATCAAAATTTACAAAACCATTTTTTTAGGGACCACATCACATTTGAAGTGACTTTGATAGGCCTAGATGACAGAAAATACCCAAAAGTGACACCATTCTAAAAACTGCACCCCCCAAAGTACTCAAAACCACATTCAAGAAGTTTATTAACCCTTTAGGTGCTTCACATGAACAAAAGCAATGTGGAATGAAAAAAAGCAAAAATTAAATTTTACCTAAAAATGTTGCTCTAACCCAAATTTATTCACTTTTAGAAGAAATAACACAACAAAATGGACCCCAAAACTTGTTCCCCATTTTCTTATGAGCGCGCCGATACCCCACATGTGGTCAGAAACCTCTGTTTGGACAAATGGGAGGGCTCGGAACAGAAGGAGCAATATTTGAATTTTGGAAAGCAAATTTGGCTGAAATAGATTGCGAGCACCATGTTGCATTTACAGGTCCGCTAAGGTACCTAAACAGAAGACACCCCTCATAAGTGACGCCATTTTGGAAACTAGACCCCTCAAGGCTTCTATCTAGGGGTATAGTGAGCATTTTGGACCCACAGGTACTTCACAGATTTTGTTAACGTTACGTTGTCATATTGAAAATTTTAATAATTTTCTCAAAAATGTTGCTTTAGCATCAATTTTCTCACTTTTTCAAGAGGTAATTCCAAAAATTTGACCTCAAGGTTTGTTACCCACTTTTTTATGAGAGCGGTGATACCTCACATGTGGTCTGAAACCTTTGTTTGGACAAATGGGAGGGCTTGGAACGAAAGGAGCAATATTTGAATTTTGGAAAGGAAATTTGGCTGAAAAAGATTGCGGGCACCATGTCGCATTTGGAGGTCCCCTAAGGTACCTAAACAGCAGAAACCCCGCACAAGTGACCCCATTTTGGAAACTAGGCCCCTCAAGGAATTTATCTAGATGTTTGATGAGTACCCTGAACCCCCAGGTGCTTCACAGAATTTTATAACGTTGAGCCATGAAAATAAAAAAATAAAATTTTACCACAAACTTGTTATTTCAACCAGGTAGCTTTTTTTTCACAAGGGTAACAGGAAAAAAATCACCATGAAATTTATTGTGCAATTTCTCCTGAGTTTGGCGATACCTTATATGTGGTGAAAATCAACTGTTTGGGCGCATGACAGGGCACGGAAGGGAAGGAGTGCTATTTGACTGCAAAATTGGCTGGAATCAATAGCGGACGCTATGTTGTATTTGGAGAGCCCCTGAGGTGTCTATACAGTGAAGCTCCCCAACATGTGGCCCCATTTTGGAAAATAGACCCATGAAGGCATTTATCAAGATGTTTGGTGAGTACCCTGAACCCCCAGGTGCTTCACAGAAGTTTATAATGTTGAGCTGTGAAAATAAAAAAAATACATTTTTACCACAAAATAGTTACTTCAACCAGGTAGCTTTTCTTTTTACAAGTGTAAAAGGAAAAAATTCAGCATAAAATTTATTGTGCAATTTCTCCTGAGTATGCTGATACCTGATGTGTGGTGGAAATCAACTGTTTGGGTGCACAGCAGGGCTTGGAAGGGAAGGATCGTCATTTGACTGCACAATTGGCTGGAATAATTAGTGGACGCTATGTTGCATTTGGAAAGCCCCTAAGGTGCCTAAACAGTGGAGGTCCCCCACAAGGGACCCCATTCTGGAAACAAGACACCTCAAGGCTTTTATCTAGGTGTATAGTGAGCAGTTTGAATCCAAGAGTACTTCACAGAATTTGATAAGCTTAGGTTGCCATATTGAAAATTTTCATTTTTTTCACAAAAATGTTGCTTTAGCATCAAATTTCTTACTTTTTCAAGAGGCAACAACAAACTGTGGACCCAACAGGTTGTTATCCAATGTCTTATGAGCACAGGGATACCCCACATGTGGCCAAAAACCTCTGTTTGGATAAATGGGAGGGCTTGGAATGGAAGGAGCACCATTTGAATTCTGGAAAAGTTTAAATAAATTGCGGGCACCATGTCACATTTGCAGGGCCCCTTGGGTACCTATACAGCAGAAACCCCCCACAAGTGACCCCATTTTGGAAACTGGATTTTCATCAGGAGTATAGTAAGCATTTTGAATCCTCAGGTACTTCACAAAAATGTTGCTGTAGCAACAAATGTCTCACTTTTAGGCTATGTGGCCATGATCCAGCGACACGGCGTCTAGTACACAGTGTCAGCCTTCCTGCAGAGATGTGAGTGTTGTCCACGGGAGAACGCAGCTGCCCATGCCCACGATTTGGGTTCAGGCTGCTGTGGAGCTCTATGCTACCTGCAGAGAACACTCTTGTCTCCGCAGCATAAATTGACTTGCTGAGGCTCGGGAAGCTGCACCACAGGTCGGTTTATGCTGCGGAGAAAAGAAGCACAGTGGGCATGGGATTTCTAAAAATCCTTCCACTGTGCTTCTACTGCACAACTCAGCGTTATGGACGCAGGGAAAACACTCTACGCCCAAAACGCTGCAAACCCTGATCGTGGGCACACAGCGTAAAATGCTACACCCCCTGCATATTCTAAGCTGGCGCCCTTTAGTGCCTTTCATGTGGCACTAAAGGGTGCCTAGCCTTGTATTTAGCCCCCCAAAAAATTAATAATTAAAATAAACGACGTCAGGTCCCCCCTATTTTTGATAGCCAGCTAGGGTAAAGCAGACAGCTGTAGCCTGCAAAAAACAGCTGACAGCTTCACCTTGGCTGGTGATCAATTTGGAGGGCTCCCCAGGCATTTGTTTTTTTTTAAAAAACAAACAAACGTGGGGTCCCCCCCAAATTAGATCACCAGCCAAGGTGAAGCGGACAGCTGCGGTCTGGTATTCTCAGGGTGGGAAGAGCCATGGTTATTGGACTCTTCCCAGCCTAAAAATAGCAGGCCGCAGCCGCCCCAGAAGTGGCGCATCCATTAGATGCGCCAATCCTGGCGCTTCGCCCCAGCTCCTCCCGCGCCCTGGTGCGGTGGCAAACGGGGTAATATATGGGGTTGATACCAGCTGTAATGTCACCTGGCATCAAGCCCTGGGGTTAGTGATGTCACGGCATCTAAACAGATACCGTGACATCACTAACCCAGTCAGTAATAGAAGAAAATAAAGACAAAAAAAAATGTATTTGAAAAAAAAACTCCCCGAAACATTCCTCTTTTACTAATTTATTGAAAATAAACAAATTCCGGTCTCTGTAATCCATTTTGGAGGTCCCTCGACGACTCTGGACCTTCTAGAATATGGGGGGCACGTTCAGGGAACGTATCCCCCATTTTCTGTAAGAGCAAGCTCTCCATGAGCAGTGTGGGTGCAGTATTCTGAGAATACTGCACTCACACTGCCCCGGTCCAACCTAGGGCAGAGTGACCTGCAGTAACCTCATTCCAGAATATGAGGGGCACGCTCACAGAACGTACCCCCCATTTTCTAGAACAGCAGGCTCTCCATGTGAGGAGTGTGGCTGCAGATTACTGTACTCACTCTCCCCCGGTCCACAGTACAGCAGCATGTGCAAGCAGCGAGGTCAGCGTCCCTGCTTGCAGGGATCCAGCTGACAGCCGCTGTCTGCGCATGCGCCGCCACCTTTCAAGAAGGAGGCGGCGTGATCGCGGGGACGGAGCAGCAGCCAGGTAACGGAAGACCGGGGCCTGACGGGGGGTGACGGCGGGAGACCTGGCGGAACCTGAGGACAACTTTTCTGTCGCATGTGACGTGTCACATGCGGCAGAAAGAGCAGGATGAATGCGGCCGCGCACTACTGTGGGCTGCACGCCGACATCCTGCATGCTCCGGAGGGGGGAAGGGGGGCGACTCTGGAGAATCGGTGGGGGCTCCAGGGGGACCAGACAGCTCCGGTGTACCGGAGGAGGGGTCAAGGGGAGGACATTTCCCTCCGATCTGAAATGTTTGATCATTTCAGATCGGAGGGAAATGAATGCAGAGCCGGCGGCGGCGGCAGTTTTCGGCGCGCGTCGGCGCCATTTTGGATGTTCGTGTGGGGGGGGGGTGTGGGGTGCTGATTTCTCCGGTACCGGGCGCCTTGGGGGCACTAGAGGATTATATTTCTTTATTATTTGACATGTTTGATCATGTCAGATGAGAAAGAAACCAGTATTATTTGCCATTTTTTTTTTTATGTGTACGTCGGTATACGGTGTATACCGGCGATCACATTATCGGGGTCCAAAAAAAACACCCCGATTCACAATCTTGGGGGTCTCAGCTACCTCCGGTAGCTGAAACCCCCGAGATTTTTCGTCACTGGGGGGCGCTACAAGCTTTTTCTGGCATGACGTTTGAAGACGTCGGAACAGAATAAGTACCCTGTTTTTCCGACGTCTTGAGACGTTAGGCCGTCGCCATGGGGTTAAGGAAACTCTGCCATTTGATAGTTGTCTGAGCAATGAGTTTGAGTTGGATTCATTTCCGTAGTCCGGTTCCCCAGCACTGTGCTGCTGCTGCTGTCTGATTGTGCTAGTTCTGTTGCTTATACATATTTGCATTACAGTGTGCTGCTGCCGTATCCCAACCTGCTGCTGCGAGACGTTACCTCAGCTGCCTACCAGGATACCCGCTGCCACAAAGTATCATCCCCTGCAGCTACAAGTAGACACGCCGGTTGGCCTACATGATACCTGTCCGTTCAATTATCCACGCCGGATGCTGCTGCTGTACCATCTATCCGTCCATCCATCCCGGATGGAATTGTCGCGGCCGGGGGGGTGTGCGCTGCTCGCTGCTCGACCGCGCTTGCGGCTCGGGTCCGGCTGCTGCTGCTGCTGCTCGGTGGCTCGAGCGGTGGGCCGGATCCGGGGACTCGAGCGGCGCTCCTCGCCCGTGAGTGAAAGGGGTGGTTATGTTCGTTGGGGATTTGGTTGTCCGTGACGCCACCCACGGTTGTGGTGAAGTCGTGACACCACCGCTGCTCTGGACGGGGATCCCGGGAGTGATGGTGTGGAGCAGCTAAGATGTTGTCCCCTCCATGGGTAGGGGGTTGGTGATCCCGGGGTTTTGGGAGATGGCAGGCAGGTTACGGGGCCTGATGAGGTGCAGGGTCGCGGGGGCAGCGCTGTGCCGCACGGCACGGTGGTACTCACTCAGCCAATGATGAGGACAAAGTTCTCGGTAAAACACACGGCTGGATGGACGGGTCCCACAGACGGCTGCAGTTGTTCTCTCCTCGGCAGGTTGATGGTGACTTCCTTTCCCTGCACCTGTGTAGTGTGTACGGTTCCAATGGGTTCCCACCGGTAACCTGCTCCCCAGCTTGATGGCTACTGAAGGAGCCCCTTTTGCCCGCAGGCGCTGGCCCTGGGAACGGTAGCCTTGGCGGTGGCTGTGCTCCCCCTCACGGTTGGACTGTTGCCTTCTAACGGGTCTTGGCTGCTGGGAAACCCAGGAGGTTCCCTTCGCTAACGGATTTGACAAATTCACGGCGACTCCTAGCCTTGTCGGGGTCCGTAAGCCCTGTCGGATGGTGCTGGCTTCTCTTTGCTTGCCAGTCCGGTACCGCCAGGCCACCGCCCGTCCACGGTCCTTACGGTCAGCTCCAATCGGCCTCTCCTGCAGATGGTCACCACCATCTGCCAACCTTGCTGAGTGCCCGGGCCACACACCCGGACACAGTCAGTCAGTTTCTCACTTGCCACTCCACTTCTACTCTCCTTGAACTCTCTTACTAAAACTGCACTGTTTTCCTGCCTCCAGGACTGTGAACTCCTTGGTGGGCGGGACCAACCGCCTGGCCCACCCCCCTGGTGTGGACATCAGCCCCTGGAGAAAGGCAACAAGGGTTTGTGTCTGACTTCGGTGTGCCTGACCGGGGTGTAGGGTGTGTTGGTGTAGTTACCTGTGGCCCCTGGCTTGTTCAGGGCGCCACAGAATCTCGACACCAGCTTCTGCTAGAACCTAATACCAGAGACTGTCACTCCCATACGCCTGGGGCCAGCTGACGCAGCACCAGTCTTCCCGAGTGGCGTCCGGACTCAGACCTGCAGCATAACACCCTCACCTTTAGGCTATGTCCACACTAGAAAATAGATTTTTCTAAAGAAAAATCGGCACCCTCTGGCAGAATACCGCACCTGCGTTTTTGGCGCGGTTTTGCCGTGGGTTGGTCCCTGTGGTTTTTTACCATTTTCTATGGCAAAAACTGCAGGTACCTGTGGAAGAGAAGTGATATGCTCAATCTTTTTGCTGCAGAAATTCTGCAGCAAAACCTGTAGGGGGGAAAAAACGCAGTGTGCGCACAGCATTTTTATTTAGCATTGCTGGGGGATGACTGCAGAAAGGTTATGAACATTTTCTGCAGCAATTCATGCAGCAAAACCGCAGTGTGCGCACAGAACCTTAGGGGCTGGAGAAGATCAGGCTCAGGTCTGTAGTCAAGTACGGTATCTCTGGAATTTCTGTGTGCTGCAGGCCCAGTGGGTTCACTAACATCTCTGCTCGCCCAGCGAAGATAACAACAACATCCACTTGTTACACGCCTGTCCCTGGTCTGGGATCTGCTCCCTTCCCCCGCTCTGCTAAACTTTCTTGTGCTCCATGTTGGGCTTTGAAAGTAGCCGGACACGCTCCATGTGTAGAGCTTAACTGGCCTATATAAGGCTACCAAGATACACACTTGTGTCCTGGTATTAAGACTATTAGTTAGTGTGTGCACAGCGACCTGTCTGCAGTCTCCAGAACATCTCCAGACTATCTGTGGCCTCCAGCACTTCAGCTACCAATCTGCCTGTGGCTTCCAGTATGTCTGCACCTGTCTGAGGTCTCCAGGACGTCTGTGTACCACCCCGCGCTCGGCTGCAGCCGACCCGCTCGGATCCGGGCTCGTTTGTCGGAGGCTCGAGCGCCTCCGTGCCTCCGGCCAGGGGGTCACTTCGCCCTGAAAGGGACTGGCGCTTTGAAGGGGGATTAGGGTTACGGCCGAGGCAGTGGTTTTTGGTTAGAGTTCGTGACGCCACCCACGGGCTGTGATGAATGTGGACATCACCGCTGCTGTTTACTACACCCGGGGAAGATGGGATGCAGCTTTGATATTAACTCCTCCGTGGGCAGGGACGGTGGCCCCGGGACCTGTTTGGTGTGATGTGTCGGTGCATGGCGGTGCAGGGCGATGCGTGGCCCGAGGGCCCAGTTGTACTCACTATTACAGATGCACGAGAGTCACTGGTAAACCAGAAAGATGGTGGTCGGTGCCCGCAGCCGGCTGCGTCTAGTCCCCCACCAGGATTGGTGGTCTCCGCCTTTCTCCTGCACCTTCTTTGTAGTTGGACACCCGTGCTTCAGCTACGGGAGCCCCGCTCCCCGGCGTGTATGTGTCGGGAGAGCCCGTTTGCCCGCAGATGCTGCCTCGTGGGATCTCTAAGCCTGGGCGGTGGCGTTTATCCCTATCGGTGGGCTGTTGTCTTCAGTCGGGACTTGGGTGGTAAAGGACCTAAAGTCCAGACCTCAATCAGTTAATTAACTTAGTCCGGTAGTTTTGGGACCAAGCTTCAGGGTCTGAGTACCCCCACTTATGCTCCGGTTTCCAGTCGGTTCCCCGGTTCGGTACCGGCGGGCCACTACCCTGTCCCGGTCCCTTACAGTTCCAACTGCCCATCTTCCCGGCTCCTGCAGGCTGAGGCCACCGTATGCCTCCTAGCCAGGCTCCAACCCAGGCACCTGGTGTAGACTGTGGCAGACCTGGGCACAGGTCTGCCTCTGCACTTGACCTTCACTCCTCGACTCCCTAACTTAATCTACTCATGTTATCCTGCCTCAGGGCCTGTGAACTCCTCGGTGGGCGTGTCCAACCACCTTGCCACGCCCCCCTAGTGTGCTCATCAAACCCTGAGGGAGGTGACTAGGTTTTTAAAGGTTGGCTGTTGTTACCCTTTTTAGGGGATGGGTGTTGTGCAAGGGCCTACCTGTGACTACCTGGCTAGTCCAGGGCATCACATTTGCAGCTTCCAATACCTCAGTACCTGTCTGCAGTCTTCAGAATATCTCCAGACTATCTCTGGCTTCCAGTACCTCAGCCATCAATCTGCCTGTGGCTTCCAGTATGTCTGCACCTGTCTGAGGTCTCCAGGACGTCTGCGGCTTCCAATACCTCAGTTACCTGTCTGCCTTTGGGTGTCAGCACCTCTGCAGCCTGTCTGCAGTCTTCAGGACTTCTGCTGTATGCCTGTGACAGGTAGTGCCTCTGCTACTCGTCCCTGGTTTTCCAGGATATCTGCTACATGTCCGTCCACGGCTTTCAGTCTCCTGTCTGCCTACAGTTTCCATTACCTCACTTTGTGACCAGAAACCTCAAAAAGATATATACGGGGTACTTAGACAAATTATACCTCAAAGACTCAAAAAAAAAACGTAAAATTCAAATATTTTATTAGTCAAACCAACAAAGTGCAAATTAAAAACAAAGTAGTTCGATGAAAAAGTTAAGGTCACAGGGACGATCCAAGTTCCCTATTCTCCCCGTTCCTGACCACGGGGGTTGGCGCCCTAGGTGAATTGACTCAGTGGCGCCCCCGCTCGACGTGGACTGACCCTTCAAAACCCTACCCTTACAATCTTGTTAGTGCTGCTGATCTTTATGAGGGCCTTATCCAGTATCTCGTGAGGTTCTCATACACCCACTCAGGCACTCTGGGGAGATCTATATTTGATAAAACATTCACGATTCCACCCCTTTGATGTACTTGATAAGTAACTTCACCATTTTTTACCGGGTTCCATGCCCAGCATTTTGTTAATCATATAGTCAGCTTCTCAGACTAGAAGACTCAGTCCATGTTTCTGTCGCGGGAGGGGAGGGCGCTGCGCTCACCACGCTCGGGTCCGGCTCTGGGCTGCTGCTTGCTTGCCGCTGCTCGGTGGCTCAAGCGGTGGGCCAGATCCGGGGACTCGAGCGGCGCTCCTCGCCCGTGAGTGAAAGGGAGCAGTTTGGGTTTGGGGGATGTGGTCCGTGACGCCACCCACGGTTTGTGGTGAGGTTAGACACCACCGCTAGTAACTAGTAATGGGGATCCCGGGAGCGATGGCGGGGAGCAGCTTGGATGTGGTTTTTCCCCTCCGTGGGTAGGGGTTGGTTGTCCCGGGGCCCGGTGAGGTGTCGGGGAGGCAGGGACTGGAAGGTGCAGGGTCGCCTGAGCGGCGCAGCGCAGTGCCGGATGCACGGTGGTACTCACTCAGCCAAGAATAGATACGGAGTCTCCGGTAAAACAAACGGCTGGATGGACGGGTCCCGCAGCTGGCTGCTGTGGTTACTCCCGGACGGTTGGTGGTGGCTGCCTTTCCCTGCACCTGTTGTGTATCTTCGGTCCCGATGGCTTCCCACCGGTAACCCGCTCCCCAGTCATGTATCTGCCGAAGGAGCCCTTTTGCCCGCAGGCTCTTGCCCTGGGAATCCTAGCCTTGGCGGTAGCTGTATTTCCCTGCTTGTGGTTGGACGGTTGCCTTCAATCAGATCTTGGCTGTTTGGAAACCCCTAGGGTTCCGGTCACTAACGGATTTGACCTGTTTAACGGCGACTCCAAGCCTGGTCGGGGTCTGCAAGCCCTGCCGGTTTGTGCTGGCTTCACTTCGCTCCCCGGTTCGGTACCGTCGGGCCACCGCCCGACCACGGTCCTATGGTTCCGCGTTGATCTGCCTCTCCTGCAGACGGCCACCACCGTCTGCCAACCTTGTTCTTGGTGCCCGGGCCACGTACCCGGACACAGTCAGCTTGCTCTCACTCCTCAACTACCACTTCTTCACTCTTACTCCTCCAGAACTCAACTGCCTTCCTTTTCCCGCCTCCAGGACTGTGAACTCCTCAGTGGGTGGGGCCAACCGCCTGGCTCCACCCCGCCTGGTGTGGACATCAGCCCCTGGAGGGAGGCAACAAGAATTTGTGTCTGGCTGATGTGCCTATCTCGGGGTGTGGGGTGTGTTGTTGTAGTACCTGTGACGACCTGGCTTGTCCAGGGCGCCACATTTCCTTATGCAAAAAACTTCTAAATATCACCAGTAGATGACGTAGCCAATGGCTACTACTTCGCCACTAGGCGTAGCTCACTGCCCGACGCGTTTCTCCTCCTGGACCACAAATTGAACGGAGGTTCATCAGGGGCTGTCCATAGCTGAGTCGCACAGATGACAGAATCATACTTGTGTCATAAATGTTCAGTCGATCCTACAATGAGGTGCTGTTGTTACTCAGATATCCCACTGCCTGGGTATATGTCGCGGGCGGGGAGGGCGCCGGCGCTGCTGCGCGATCGCTACCGCTCGATCGCTACCGCTCGGGTCCGGCGCTGCTGCTGCTGCTCGGTGGCCCGAGCAGTGGGCTGTATCCGGGGACTCGAGCGGCGCTCCTCGCCCGTGAGTGAAAAGGGTGGTTGGTTTGGGGGATTTAGTCCGTGACGCCACCCACGGGTTGTGGTGAAGATGGACACCACCGCTGCTGGTGACGGGGATCCCGGGAGCAATGGTAGGGAGCAGCTGGGATGTTGTTTATCCCCTCCGTGGGTAGGGGTCGTTGGTCCCGGGGCCCGGTGGTGTGACGGTGAGGCAGGGTTGGTGAGGTGCAGGGTTGCAGGGACAGCGCGGCGCGGTGCCGGATGGCACGGGTGTACTCACTCAGTAAGAGATGCACAAAGTCCTCGGTAAACCAAACGGTTGGATGGACGGGTCCCGCAGCCGGCTGCAGTGTCTCTCCCCGGACAGGTGATGGCGGCTGTCTTTCCCTGCACCGTAGTGTACTGTCTTGACTACGATGGGTCCCCAATGGTAGTCCGCATCCCCGGTGTATGGGTGCCGGAGGAGCTCGTTTGCCCGCAGGCGCTGGCCCTTGGGTCTCTAGCCTTAGGCGGTAGCTGTATACCCTCATGGTGTGGGCGGTTGCCTTCTATCGGGTCTTTGGCTGTTAGGAAACCCCTGGATTCCGGTCACACTCGGATTTGACTATTGTCGGCGGCTCCAAGACTGGTCGGGGTCCGATGGCCCTGCCTGTGTGTGCTGGCTTCACTTCGCTCCCCGGTCGGTACCGGCGGGCCAACGCCCGACCCCGATCCTTCGGTTCCGCGTTGCTTCACCACTCCTGCAGACGGCCACCACCGTCTGCCAACCTTGCTGTCAGTGCCTGGGCCACAAACCCAGACACCCAAGTGTTTACTCCTCTCACTTCAAACTCTCAAACTAAACTGTCACTTTTCCCGCCTCCAGGCCTGTGAACTCGGTGGGTGGGGCCAACCGCTTGGCTCCGCCCCACCTGGTGTGGACATCAGACCCTGGAGGGAGGCAACAAGGATTTTTGTTTGTCTAAAGGTACTGTCTAGTGGGGGTGGGAGTGTGTGTGTGTTACCTGTGACGACCTGGCTAGTCTAGGGCACCACATTATACACTCTATTCGTGCCATAAGAGAACAATCCTCCAATGAGGTATTGTTGTAAATCAGATATCCCACTGCATGGATGTACAGGCAGGCCGCATGCCGGTAGTATGAGGGTAATGGCGACTGAACATTTATGACACAAGTATAATTCTGTCATCTGTGCGACTCAGCTATGGACAGCCCCTGATGAACCTCTGTTCAATTTGTGGTCCAGGAGGAGAAACGCGTTGGGCAGTGAGCTACGCCTAGTGGCGAAGTAGTAGACATTGGCTACGTCATCTACTGGTGATATTTAGAAGTTTTTTGCATAAGGAAACATGGACTGAGTCTTCTAGTCTGAGAAGCTGACTATATGATTAACAAAATGCTGGGAATGGAACCCGGTAAAAAATGGTGACGTTACTTATCAAGTACATCAAAGGGGTGGAATCGTGAATGTTTTATCAAATATAGATCTCCCCAGAGTGCTTGAGTGGGTGTATGAGAACCTCACGAGATACTGGATAAGGCCCTCATAAAGATCAGCAGCACTAACAAGATTGTAAGGGTAGGGTTTTGAAGGGTCAGTCCACGTCGAGCGGGGGCGCCACTGCGTCAATTCACCTAGGGTGCCAACCCCAGTGGTCAGGAAGGGGGAGAATAAGGAATTTGCCCGGGATCCTCCCTGTGACCTTAACTTTTGCATCGAACTACTTTGTTTTTAATTTGCACTTTGTTGGTTTGACTAATAAAATATTTGAATTTTACATTTTTTTTGAGTCTTTGAGGTATAATTTATCTCACTTTGTGACCCCCTGACAGAATACCAAGACCATGGCTTCCAATGGTGCAGTTACACACTCTTTTGGGAGAGTCCCTTTGAGGGGGTCCTGTCACACCCCTGTCCTGGGTCTGTGGCGCCCCAGGGCCAGATTATAGGCGGGGCTTCAGCCCCGGGGCCCCCACCAAAAGAGCTTCTAAGGGGGCCCCCACCACCAGGGCCATACGTGCCAATAGGAACCCGTCAGCAATTTTTTTTTTTTTTTCACACCCTCTCCCCCTCTACAAAGACAGTCTAATATCCGCTGCGTTTTTGGGGGGTGGGGGGGGTGCACCTCCATTTATTTGTATCTGCGTCTTTAAGACACAAAAACAAGCTGAAGCACAGGACGTTGATTGACCCCAGAAGTACCAGCGCCTACACTTCCGGTGTCAGAGGTGTGCCAATCAGCTCCCTGCTGTGTGCTGCGGCGTCCAATGCTGCGGACGTCACAGCAGGACGCCGCGGCCACAGAGGAGGAGAAGACAGACGCCAGAGCCAGGAGATGAGACTCACCAGAGCAGGAGGACGGCCACGAGCAGCAGGAGGACGGTCACGAGCAGCAGGAGGACGGCCACGAGCAGCAGGAGGACGTCATCAGAGCAGGTAAGGGCTCGCAGAGCTGAAGAAAGATGTGGGTGTTGCTAATGCGGCCGGCAGTGGGGGGAGGGGAGAGAGACTAATGCTGCACACTGTGCATGTGTGGGGGAGGGGGGGGACTAATGCTGCACACTGTGCATGTGTGGGGTGGGGGGGAATAATGCTGCACACTGTGCATGTGTGGGGTGGGGAGGAATAATGCTGCACACTGTGCATGTGTGGGGGAGGGGGGAGAATAATGCTGCACACTGTGCATGTGTGGGGGAGGGGAGGGAGAATAATTCTGCACACTGTGCATGTGTGGGGGAGGGGGGGAATAATGCTGCACACTGTGCATGTGTGGGGGAGGGGGGAGAATAATGCTGCACACTGTGCATGTGTGGGAGAGGGGGGGAGAATAATGCTGCACACTGTGCATGTGTGGGGGGGAGAATAATGCTGCACACTGTGAATGTGTGGGGGAGGGAGAATAATGCTGCACACTGTGCATGTGTGGGGGAGGGAGGAGAATAATGCTGCACACTGTGCATGTGTGGGGGAGGGGGGGAGAATAATGCTGCACACTTTGCATGTGTGTGGGAGGGAATAATGCTGTACACTGTGCATGTGTGGGGGAGGGGGGAGAATAATGCTGCACACTGTGCATGTGTGGGGGAGGGGGGGAGAATAATGCTGCACACTGTGCATGTGTGGGGGAGGGGGGAGAATAATGCTGCACACTGTGCATGTGTGGGGGAGGGACAGGGACTAATGCGGCAGACTGCATGTGCAGACTGCATGTGTGGGGAGGTGGGTGACAGACTAATGCTGCACACATTGTATGTGTAGGGAGGGGGAGACGGACTAATGTGGCAGAATGGGGATTGTGGGGGAGGGGGCTTATTAAGGTTAGAGGGTGATTGCTGTAGTAGGGGGTTTTAGGGGGCCTATTGCTGTAGGAGGTGGGTTTAGGGGGGCTTCTAGAGTGAGGGATAGTGCAAGGTACAAAATCGATGGGGAAAACTGTAAGGACTAAGTATGTTGGGGATTTGGTATGGAAAAGGGGGCAGCATTGGGAACTCATTATGCAGAAGGGGCAGCATGGGACTCAATATGGAGGGGCAGTGGGAGGGCTCAGTATGGGTGGGCTCAGTATGGAGGGGAGCAATATAGGGGACTCAGTATGAAAAGTGGGGTAGTGTGTGTGGGGGCTCTCAGCATTAGGCATGAGGTAGTGTGGTGGTCTAAGTATGTTGAGAGGGGCAGCATGGAGGTCTAATTATGGAGAAGAGGACGCATGGGAGGTTCAGTATGGAGAGGGGCAGTATGAAGGCTTCATATGGTGAAGGATCAGCATGCATGGGACATTGTGAGCAGGGGGCAGCATGAAGTGAGGACAGTGTGCAGATCATATTTCATAATTAAGTAAGGTGCAGTGGGTATAAAGTATAAGGGCGGCGGCCATAGTATATAAGGGGGCAATTTGGCGTTTTAGTTTATTAGGGGACAGTGTGACGTCATAGTACACAAGGGAGGACGGTGTGACGGTCATAGTACGTAAGGGGGATGGTGTTTCGGTCATAGTATATAAGGGGGCATTGTGGCGTTTTAGTATATTAGGGGACAGTGTGACGGTCATAATACACAAGGGTGGACGGTGTGGCAGTCATAGTATGTATGGGGGGACGGTGTGGCGTTCATAGTATGTATGGGGGGCACTGTGTGGCGGTCATAGTATATATGGGGGGACAGTGTTGTACGAATATGTTATAGGAGAGGATAGTGTGGAGGCCATGTACATTAAGAGGCACAGTGTGGAGTAGTGGGGTTTTTTTTATACAGGGAGCACAGTGAGGTGCAATTATTTTTTTTCAGGGTCACAGCATAGGGCTTATTTAATGCGCAGCATTAGTGTCTGGTTTTTTTTTTCCAAAACTTTTTATTGATTTTCCAATTTTTTATAAACATAACAAGATATTCAAGGTTACACAAGGAAAAACATTTGTCTGACAATATGTGACATAATAGGGTGCAATGCCCCAACTTGATATTTTAAACTGTTTATCTGATTGATATGATCTCTATTAAACCAAGGCAAAAGTACTAAGAAATAACAGACGCGATACAAGTCAATTAGAATCATTAAGCCCCTAAGCCAACCCCGAATGCTTCCAAATTTTCTGGCACGTCTTGCTGCTACCTTAGCGTCTCGTCTCCCTTTCCTCCGGAACCCACACCTCCGTGATTTTCAATTTACCCAGTTTGTCCTGGCTATCATTCAGAAGGTACCATTCCGATTGTATAAAAGGTGTCATCAGATTATTTATTTCTCCCTGAGTAAATTGACTTTCAATGAAATTTCTCCATTTCCCAAAGAACTTGGGTGTCAACCTGTCTTTGTCCTTTTCCGCTTCCACTTTCTCCAGCCTCAATAAATGATGTAATTCCCCGATGACCTCTTTTATGGATGGTCCCTCCCTTTGTATCCAATGCTTTAATATGGACCGTTTGGCTATCATGGCTATGTCATGTACTATTGTATATTTCTTCTTTCCCGGCATGTCCGATCCCCCTCTTACTCCTCCCTCAAAGGAATGGAAAATCCACACCATTAGCTCTAGATTTCCAGAAATTCCCCATGTTGCCTGGACAAATAATCTAACTTGATTCCAGAACCTGTGAATTTCCTTACACTCCCATAGTCCATGTAGCATATCTGTTTTTTCTCTCTGACATTTAGGACACCGCATATCTCTTCCCGGAATGTTGAAGCCCATAATAGCCCTGTGTAAAATTCTAAATTGGGTGTCTCTCCATCTCTCATTGGTAACATGTTTCCGCATCTGTGCCCATCCCTTCAATATATCCCCTACAACTTCCTGCCCTTTCAATTGTTTCCCCCACGCTGTTAGAGTACGGCTATCCTCCCCAGATATAAGCATTCCCCGAAATGTTCGGTAAATTTTGGAAACATTTACACTTGCTACATCACTTTCCATAAGCTCATCAATCAAACTCTTATTCAATTCCTTTCCAAGCTCCCCCAAATCTAGAAATACTCCATGCTTCAGTTGTTCATACTGGATGATATGTGAGCTATTAAGTTCATACTTGTCAAGCACTTCCCGTCCTGTCAGCCACCTTCTCTCCTCCACATTCATGACATCCTTCATTCTCTCGACGCCCTTCTCTTTCCATCTAGTAAATAGCTTATTTTCCCGTCCCATGGGAAAGTTCGGAGATGCCCAGGGATTTAAGTACTTAGATACTTTCCATGACAGTCCCAATTTCTTTCTTACCAGTTTCCATGTTAGCATAGTGTCTCGGAATAAGATTGAGTTCCTTATATGCCCATCCGCCCTGGACAATGGGGAGTGTAAAATGGACGCCAAATCCCACGGTGATGCATACTTGGCTTCCATGCCATAGTCTGAGTGCCTGCTCGTTCCTCTCAATCAATCAAACACATGTCTCATTATACACACCAGGTTATAACCCCGAACATCCGGGAAACTAAGACCTCCTTCCTCCGTTGACTTCTTCAATGTTCGTAACTTTATTCTAGGTTTCCTTCCCCGCCATATAAAATCTGCATACGCTGAGTTGAGCCTATTTACATCCCTCAGTTTTAGCAATATCGGGATCGTCTGGAATGGGTACAACAGTCTAGGAAAGCTCATCATTTTTATCAGGTGGCACCTTGCCAGTAGTGGTAGAGGCAGACCCTTCCAACCCTTTAGTTGTGCTATAATTTTCCTAATTAGTGGGCCATAATTCATCTCGTAAATTGATTCCACCGTTCTTCCTATATGAATTCCCAGATATTTAAGTGATGTCTGTGCTATAGGAATGCCACATATACAACCATCCCTTACATTCCCCCCTTTTAGGAACAGGATCTCACACTTTTTTTTATTCAATTTGAATCCTGAGACTAATCCAAATTTTTCAATTAGGGCTAGAGTCTGTGGCAAATCCACGTTAGGGTCCCCCATATATAGTATGACATCATCGGCAAAAAGTGCTATCTTTATTTCAGTTCCCCTTACCTTAATCCCTTTAAAACTATTCGGGCCCTGCAGTATTCTTGACAATGGTTCAATGGCCAAGTCGAATAAAAGGGGAGATAGCGGGCAGCCTTGTCTTGTTCCCTTCATCAAAGGGAACACGTCTGATAAAAAACCTGGAGTGTGTACCCTAGCTCCCGAGTTAGCGTAAAGATTCCTAATGTAAAGCCTCATTTTGCCTACAATCCCTGTGGCCTCTAGTACTTTGTCCAGCCAGCTCCAATTTACATTGTCAAACGCTTTTTCTGCGTCGAGTGTAACTAGAGCGGGTCTTGCCCCCCTCTCTATCTGTTCCAATCTCACCGCATCCACCACTAGTATTGTCTTCCGGATATTAGTGACAGCATTTCTCCCTTTAATAAACCCTACCTGATGCTCTGTAATGATCCTTGGAAGAATCATGGCCAATCTATTAGCCATAATCTTAGATATTATTTTTAAATCCTGGTTTATAAGTGATATGGGTCTATAACTAGAGGGATCATCCAGGTCTTTATTTCCCTTAGGGAGTAATTTGATATATGCTACGTTTGAATTTTTAGGAATTTCCTCTCCTTCCAAAAATGCATTAAATACCGCAGTTAAATCTGGCGAGATCAGATCCCTCATAACCTTATAAAACTCGCTGTTAAAACCGTCGGGGCCTGGTGCCTTGTTGGTGTTAAGCTCCCCGATTGTTCTAGTCACCTCCTCAACTGTGATATCTGCATTTAGGTCACTCAGATCTTCCTCTGTTACGCTAGGCAAGTGCGCTTGTCTTAACCACTCTGCCTCGTCAGTCATGTCGTTGTTTCCTGACCCATATAGTTTTCTATAAAAATGTCCCAGCAATTTATTAATTTCCTTAGGATCTGTGGTCACCTCCCCCCCCTTTCTTTTTAGTTTGGAAATCACTGTCATTTTCCTGCTACTCCTTGCCAAATTTGCCAGCATCCTCCCCGCCTTGTTGCCAAATCTATGTAACTCTGCTTCCCTGTGCGACCAAAATAATTGTTCCTTTTTTTTGGCCCATTCATCGAACCCCCTTTTCGCCTCCAACCATCTGTCTTTCGTCGTGGGAGATCTATTAGCCAAATACTTTGTGTATGCTACCCGCACTGCTTCACTCTGGGCATTATAATTCTCATTGGTTTTCCTTTTGATCATGGCCGCATATCCAATCAGGCGACCCCTCAAGACCGCTTTTGCCGTTTCCCAGTACAGCACTGGGTTCCCTTTGTGTTCCTTGTTTTCCTCTGTGAATTCTCCCCACCACTCTCGTAATACCCTGTGGAAATTATCTTGTCTGAGAAGAAACGATGGAAATCTCCATATGATATCTGTACCTCTCTTGAACTTCTCTCTGATACCCAATCTCACCGGACTATGATCAGATATCACCATGTTTTCTATCACACATTCTTGTGCCCCATAAACTAGGCCTTGAGAAATCCAAAATTGATCAATACGCGACCAGCTATCATGAGGATGCGAGAAGTGTGTATATTCTCTATCATGCGGGTGAGCTAATCTCCAGATGTCCTTCAAACCCACGTCTTCTAATGTCACATCCCTATGGTCCGGCCTTCTGTCCAAATCCTCTGTCCTCTCCTTCCCCCTCCTCCTGTCTTCAGCTGAATCTGGAACTGTGTTAAAATCACCTCCCACTATGATGTTGGTCTCCCCATCTGCTAGTATGTTGGCCTTTATGCCATCATGAAATATGCTCTGTTGGGAGTTTGGACCGTAAACATTGTAGATACTTAATTTACCCGCTGGACTAATGATTGTTAAATGTTGCCACCGTCCCTGGTCGTCTGCCTCGTGTGTCACTACTTCATGGCTGAGCTGTTTATGTATTAGAATCATTGTCCCCGCTTTCCTACCTTGTGCCTCTGCCCCATATACAGTACCCACCCAGTATTTCTTCATGCGGAAAAAGTCCTCCTTCCTCAAATGTGTTTCCTGTAATAATGCAATATCTGTTTTTAGTCTTTTCAGATGTCTTAGTATCATTGCTCGTTTGTTAGGAGATCTCAAGCCTTTAACATTCCATGTAGTTATTTGTGCCATATTTGCCTTTGTAATTTGCTCTTACTACTTCCTCCCCTGTGGGCCCTGAACTCACAAGAGACGAGACAATTATTACCAGATATAGAATTTGCCCCCCAGGCTTGACATATCTTTTCCCCACCTTGTAGGTATAACAAATATAACAATAAACAATTAACTGTAGAACAAGTTGTCCCTTCTGGGAAATTTTTGGCTCTTTTCGCCATGCTGATGACTTCCCCTTTTCCTAGCCAAACTGTTGAGCTCCCTAGTCACCCCCCTTAGAGTATACGTTCTAGCCCCGGATTCACATGAGTCATATGAACGAGCCTTAAATAATATGTCGAAAATAGTACAGTATGACAAAACCTCTATAAGAACTTCAAGTCCAACTTAGCTCTACTTTCTGGTGGCCGTCCCAGCACTCAGAGCAGACAGATCCACTTCATTTACGCCTGGAAGTCGTTCCTGGACAAAGGCGAGTGAAAGTGAGAGTGAAAGTGAATCTGGAAGTGAAACTGAAAGTAAGCGTGAGACTGAATATGCGAGAGAAAAAGAGTGAGACAGAGCGCGTGTGGGACTGAAAGTGAGCGTGAGACTGAAAATGAAACTGAGTATGGGAGTGAGTGTGAAACTGAAAGTAAGCGTGAAACTGAAAATGAGACTGAATATGTGAGGGGGGGAAGAAAAGAAAAAGGTGTGGGACTGAGAGTGAGTGTGTGACTGAACATGAGTGTGAGGATGAAAGTGAAACTGAATATGGGCGTAAGACTGAAAGTGAAACTGAATATGGAAGGGAGTGTGAAACTGAAAGTAAGTGGGAAACGGAAAATGAGACTGAATATGTGTGAGACAAAGTGGGTGTGGGACTGAAAGTAAGTGTGGGACTGAAAATGAAACTGAATATGGGAGTGAATGTGAAACTGAAAGTAAGCGTGAAACTGAAAATGAGACTGAATATGTGAGGGGGAAAAATGTGGGACTGAAAATGAGTGTGGGACTGAACGTGAGTGTGAGGATGAAAGTGAAACTGAATATAGGCGTAAGACTGAAAGTGAAACTGAAAGTAAGCGTGAAAGCAAAACTGAACATGAGAGAGTGAAATCAAAAGAGCGAGAGAGTGCGAGAACAGGACCAGCAATATCTAGTTCAGTTCAGTTATCATGAACCATTCCCAACAGTTAGTCTCTGTGTTCCGAGCGAGGATTATTTTGTTGTATTGGGCTCAATCTCCTTTCCTCTCTACTCTCCACCCGCGATTGCTCCTCAAAGCTTCTCGGGTCTTTCCCTGGGCCTCTTGGAGATCCTCCTCTGCTGGTCCCTTCTCCATTATTTCCTCTTTTTTGTCCGTCAGCCCGATTCTTATCCTGTTCTGCCATGAGAGTACGCTCTGCTTCTTTAAAGTCTTTGTAATATGCAAACGAGCCATTAAGATTTCTGACTTTCAGTGTGGCAGGGTATAGCAGTTGGCACTTAACTTTTTTGTTATACAGGAATGAACATACTTTGCTGAATTATTTTCTCTTTCTGGAGACTTCTGCTGAATAATCGCCGAAAATTAGCAGTCTGTTGCGTGGGTAATGCAATGGTCGCTGTCTGTCTCTAAAGGCCCTCAGTATTTCCTCTTTATGTTTATAATCAAGATATTTGACTATCACTTGTCTAGCTCTCAGCGGGGCTTTCTTGTTTGGGTTTGGATCCTCTCCCCTATTCGCTTCTTGTTGTCTCAGTGGTCCCACTCTATGCGCTCTTTCCACTCTGAATTTAGCCTTAATGCCCAGGGCCTGAGGTAACTCGTGTTCACATATGTTATCCAGCTGTCCCAAAGATACCGATTCTGGCAGCCCCACAATGCGCAAATTATTTCGCCTTGATCGGTTCTCCAAATCTTCCGCTTTATCTCTCAAATAATCGTTAGATTTCACTAGAGCTGCTATTTGCTCTTGCATAGCCATTATTTTCTCCTCTGAGTCAGATATTCTCTGCTCTGTTTCTGCCAGTCTAGATGCGTGTCCACTAATCTGCTTTTGCATAGCTGCTAGGGATGTTTGTATGGCTGTTTCAATGGCCACTTTAATCTCTTTTGATAGATGTGATGTCACTTCGGCAGCCAATTTTTTATAATCAACATTGAGCTCTTGTGCATGCTTGTCTTGGCCTGCAGGTGGTGCTGGTTTCTTAGTTCTCTTATTCTGTGCTGGGGATTTTCCACCCTCCCCCATTTGTTTACAGGACTTAGATAATGGTGTGGCCGGCTGTTTCCTGTTTACTTTAGAAGGAGTGTTACTGCTTCTGACATGCAGCTTCTGCTGGCGTTGATCATGATTAGACACCTTATACTGCGTGTCTGAGTGATCAATCCGGTCTCCTGCGTCTCTGTGCACTCTTTGCTTGCTGCACTCCTCCTCCTCTCTCAATTGTTCCTCCATGTCCCCTTCCTCTATCCATTGTGTTTCTCCCTCTTCAATCCCCTGCAGCGATTTCTCTCCTGCTCCATCCTCCCCCGACCCCCCGCTCTCATCTCCTTCACTTCTCCCTCTCCTGCCTTCCATTACCACATCTTGCACTGGGGACTCTGGCTCCTCCTCCATCAGGCTCGTCGGTGCCATGACAGTCTCCTCTTCTCCACGCCAGCAGTCAGGATCTCCACTCCTCCAGGGCCCCTCACCACCACCAGCACTCCTCAGTGAGTACCGCTCCATAGCTGCTTGCTTCCTGCTACCAGACGTGCTGCTCTCTGCTTGCTCACTTGCCCTGGTATGCTGTTTATCGTCGGTTTCTCAGAGGGGTGTCGGGAGCTTCCCCTCTATGCTGCCTCCTCAGCGAGGACCGGATCCGGAAGTCTATATTGATCTTTTTACAAAACGCCCTCCAGAATTTCGAGACGAACTGTGTTCCTCGGTCAGAAACAATATTTTCCGTAACCCCGTGTAACCGCACAATATGCCTAATAAACAACTTGCTAAGAGTTTCAGAATTGGGTAATTCGGACAGAGGAACAAAATGACATTGTTTGCTGAATCTATCCACTACTACCCAGATACAAGTCTTCCCTTCTGAGGGTGGAAGGTCAGTGATGAAGTCCATGGAGAGATGTGTCCAAGGGCTTACTGGAGTAGGTAGGGACTGGAGAAATCCGGCAGGGTGGGTACGGGGTGTCTTGGCTCGAGCACAAGTTTCACAAGCCAGTACATATTCCTTACAATCTTTCGTTACGGTTGGCCACCAAAAATTCCTGGTTACTAATCGGAGGGTATTGCCGATACCAGGGTGACCTGCCAGCACAGAATCGTGGGATTCCTGGAGTACCCGTAGGCGCAGTGAGGGGGCGACAAACAGTTTATGGACAGGGGTGGTTTCAGGAGCTTGGTCTTGGGCATTATGGACCTCTTCTATCAAATCTAAGGAAACCGATGACATAATAATGCCTTTAGCTAAAATATGCTCTGGTTCAGAGTTTTCAGACTGAGAGGGACAGAAGCTACGGGAAAGTGCATCATCTCTGGTGTTCTTGGTACCGGGCCGGAATGTTACCACAAAATCAAATCTGGAGAAGAACAATGCCCACCTAGCTTGCCTAGGATTGAGTCTCTTAGCAGATTCCAGATAAGTGAGGTTCTTATGGTCTGTGATTACTGTGACCTTATGTTTGGCGCCTTCGAGGAAGTTGCGCCATTCCTCGAAGGCCCATTTAATTGCCAACAGCTCACGATTACCAATATCATAATTTCTCTCTGTGGGAGAAAACTTGCGGTAAAAGAAGGCACAAGGACGAAGCTGAGTGAGAGACAGAGTACCTTGTGATAGTACCGCTCCCACTCCAACCTCGGATGCATCAACTTCCACAATAAACGGACACATAAGGTCAGGCTGAACCAGAATCGGGTCTGAGGAGAAACATTCTTTTAATTTTGAGAAGGCATGGATCGCCTCTGGCTTCCAATTAACCACATCAGTCCCCTTTTTAGTCAAATCAGTGAGGGGTTTGGCAATTTTGGAAAAAGCTCTAATGAATTTGCGATAATAATTAGCGAATCCAAGGAAACGCTGCAAGGCTTTCAGAGACTTGGGTTGCACCCACTCCTTAATCGATTGAAGCTTAGAGGGATCCATGCGGAAGCCTTCTGCAGACAATATATAACCCAGGAAATTAACCTCTGCCAAAAAAAAAGAAAAAACACATTTCTCATATTTAGCAAATAGGGAATTCTCCCTGAGTCTCTGGAGTACAGTGCATACATGTTGGACATGTGACGTAGCATCAGGAGAATAAATCAGGATATCATCCAGATAGACCACCACATATTGACCTAAAATATCTCTGAAAATGTCATTTACAATGTTCTGGAACACAGCCGGCACATTACTCAATCCAAAAGGCATTACCAGATACTCATAGTGTCCCTCTGGAGTATTAAATGCAGTTTTCCACTCATCACCTTCTCTGATACGGATGAGGTTATATGCACCCCTGAGATCTAGCTTGGTGAACCACCGGGCTCCTATGAGCTGGTTAAACAGATCGGGGATGAGTGGCAGAGGGTACTGATTCTTTACAGTAATGGATATCAAAGTGTAGACTGGAGGAAAAACGGGTTTAAAAACCGCGCTAGGAAACCACGAGCAAGGATGTAAATGAATATTTCTCTTTTATTTAGATAATTCCAACGCGTTTCGGAGACCCATCTGTCGCCTTCCTCAGGGAAAAAGAATCTTACAGTCAATGAGGAGTTGTCCTTATAAAACAACATACAGACAAAAGGAAAAAAAAAAAAAAAAAAAAAAGGGAGGGGGGTGTAACCAATCTTGACGTCATCACTCCATGTGCTGCAGAGTGATGACTCATTTCCACGTGGAGAAAAGCTGCATCATGATGTAAACTTCACATATTAAAACAAGTATTTAAAGTGCTCTAAATGTGAAAAGATAAATAAATGAGTATCTTATTTACCCAATAATTTGTCTGTGTCCTTCTCTCTTTTTTTTTTTTTTCTTTTATTTCTCTTTTTCTTGGAAAATGAGAAAACTAAAGATGTGCATGTATGTATATATAAATTATGTGCAAAAATATCATTTTACTACTGTCCCCCATCTGGAACGTATGCAAGTAAATGAGTCTGTGTGTGGGCACTTGTGTGATGTTGCTCTGTCATTGCTACATTTAGGCTGCTAGATGTGTGAGTGAAAGCTCAAAAAAAAAAAAAAAAAAAAAGAAAAAGGGAAAAAGCAACTAAAAAATGTGTGTATGTGTCCATGAATAAATCTATATGATGTGAACATATAAAAATGTGTGATGCGATCTGAAAATAGCAGCATGTAATATATATAAGAAGAGAGAAAAGTATGTAAATATGTGTGATACGATTGAAAATAGCGGTGTGTGATTTAAAACTATAGAGAGAAGAAAAAAAAAATGAATTTCTCACTATGTCGGAGTGACTTTGTGAGAAAAGCTGGAGGGATCGTGAAAGGTGAAAAGCAGGCATCTATGTGCAAGTATTTAAAAACATAAAAACATAAAAAGAGGGGGTGGTGAAGTGAAAAAAGAAGAGCAAGTAGTGCGCATGCTTGAAGGAACGAGTACTATGTCAGGAAGAGGTGATGTGAGTTCAGACCGTGGGAAGAAATTCTACCGCGCAAGCACGCGGTACTAGTAAGAAGCAGATTCCTCTTTGCAGAGGGTGATTAGAGTTCAAAGCGTGGGAAATAGTGTAGTGCGCAAGTGCAAAGCGCAAAGAAATACAAGAACGATACAAGCGTGAATGAGAAAAATTGAAAGCTGAAAGAGAGGGGAAGGGGAATGAATAGGGGAAAGGAAAAAGGGAGTGTTCCTCTAGAGGAGTATATCGTTGACATGTGAAGGTGTGCGCGAAGTTATAAACAATTTATATGAAAAAATGCAATATGAAAATGGGAATTTTAAGGGAATGAAAATAAAAATAAATAATAAAAGGGATAATGAGATAAAATGTCCATATATAAAAAAGGAAATCCTTTTGAAAGGAAGGGTAAAACAGTTTTTAAATAAGGATATAACCACGTTGGAATATTTAAAACACATATATGAATACAAATACAGTAATTTAATACTTATAAAAAAAATGTTTTTGTAAAAACAACTAAGATGCAGGATAACCTGGGTGATGGATTAAAAAATTGCTACCTAATAAAACTCAGAGACTCATATTAAAACCCAGGGATGGGAATAAAAATATATGAAGATTAAAAACTGAGTGTAAAAATGATTCAAGAGTGCAAATGCCCTACTGTAAAATGTTTTTGAGAGATTACCAGGAGAACTTGTACCAGATGATTTAGTAGAACAAGTCAGTCACCTCATTCAGGCCAAAGGGTTTCAGGGTATTTAACCTATGTATCCAAAAGGTTTCTTTCCTGCTCAAGGCTTCTGCTCTGGCAGTTATATAAATAGGAATCTGTTCTATGGGTGTAATTTTAAAATCCAGAATTTATTATGGAAAATTGTGCAGTGTTTGGATAACCTATGTTGCAGGAAGCCTGTTTTTATGTTGTAACGATGGGAATTTAACCTGTTATGAAGTGCCTGACTTGTCCTACCCACATATTGCTTACCGCATGAACAGTCCACCAAATATATGACATGGTCGGACTGACATGTCAAGCGAGTTTTTATTTGATATGATTCAGAGTTTCCTGTAGAGCAAAAATTGATCCTTCCATGGCAGATGCTCTTACAGCAAAGGTAGTTTTTAGAGTTGCATCTATAGGATCCGCCCGAGATTATTGGTTTTGGACCCAATCCTTTGGTTCTCAGCCTGCTAGGGGCCACAATAGTCTTAATTGTGGGTGCCCGCCTGAAAGTGACTTTAGGTTTAGAGGGTAAGATGGGTTTAAGTATGGGATCATTGCACAAAATGTCCCAGTGTTTGGAGAGAACATCCTTGATGGTACCATTGTCTCCACTAAAGGTGGTGATAAAATTCAGGGCAAAATCTTGCTCATTTCTTTTTGTTATCAAGGGTTTTTCCCCACTGGGCTGGCCCAAAGTGGGGGGATCCCCAACCTTCCTGATCAAATCGGATTGTTTGAGCTTGGATGTCTCCTGGTAGGCTCTCCGAACCAAAGACTTCGGGTACCCCTTTTCTGCAAAACGTCCCCTAAGAATCTTTACTTGTTCTTTAAAATCAGTGTCTCTTGTGCAATTTCGTCTAATACGTTTGTACTGGTTTGAGGGAATATTGGACATAATGCTCACTTCCATAATGAATATATGAGTTCGCATCAACTTTTTTGAAATAATTTTTAGTGAGGATTTCACTGTTATGGTACGCTGCTGAACCACTAAAGCACTCATCCACGTTCTCTAAGGGGTTGTGACTGGCACAACCCAGCCAGGTGAGTGTGTTTTAACCCTTTTTCCTTCTGCCCTGTAAATCGGGTAAGACCCTATTGCGCCTTTTCTCTCCTACTACAGCTTCTCTTTACAGTAATAGAATTCAGTTCACGGTAGTCAATACAAGGTATGAGGCCACCATCTTTCTTATCAACAAAAAAGAATCCAGCGCCGACTGGTGACCTGGATGGTCTGATGAACCCTCTCTGCAGACTGTCTGCTATATAATCTTTCATGGCCTGACGCTCCAGACCAGAAAGATTATACATTTTACCCTTGGGGAGTCGGGAATTGGGGACCAAATCTATGGGACAGTCATAATCTCTGTTCGGAGGTAATTTTTCAGATTCAGATACAGAAAACACATCAGCAAATTCCCTGAATGCATAAGGTATGAAGATAGGTTCAGCTCTAGTCAGGTTCACAGAAAAAGACATGCACGTCTCCTGACACTCAGGGCTCCAGCGCACAATCTCACCCTGGTGCCAGTCTATGACCGGGTTATGTTTACGCAGCCAAGGCATGCCCAAAACCACCGCTGACATCAGATTCTCAAGAACAAAAAATGACACGGATTCTACATGTAACACCCCTTTAATTTGCCGCTGGGGCAGGGTGTTCGGTAGTTCTCACCTTGATATGACGCAGTGCCTCCACCCGAATCTTGCTAGGAGCTCTAGTGGAATGCAGAAGGGTCTTTGTCTTCTGCTAGGGGTCGACTCGGGAAACCCCTACCCACGCTCCGTACACACTCACAATAACGGAGGTTAGAAATCTTAACAGGTTTATTTGCAGGAGGATGACAATGGTAATTGCAGGGAACAAGCAAATAACAGTGAAACGACAGGTATTGTTATGCAGTATTCTATAAAAATGCAGGAGGGGCTCTTTGTAATAGACCTGAAGGTTAGGGGTAATGCTTCCTCTTTAACCTACACCACACACTCTGCTGACTACTTACAATCTACCAACTAACAGCTGCAGCCTCACAATTGACACAGTCCCAAATTGGGGCCCCAGTTGCCGCGGATGTCGGCGCGCTTGCAGTACGTTGGCGCGCTTGCAGTACGTTGGTGCACTTAAAGTAATGAAGGCAGTATTTCCCCAGGGCTGGTCCTATACAAACTCCCAGTTAGTGCAGTCAAAAGTCCTCTCTAGCAAGGCCTTGTAATTTGCTCCAGCACACTTCTCAAACTGTAGAACTACAAGTCACAGCAATGTCCTACTCACTACTGTCTGCAGCAGGTCTGTTCTCTCAGACTATTCCACACTGGGGCGTCTGGATTCAATGTCTGGGAGAGAGTTGGTACAGCAGGCAAAATCCTTCTTCGGTGTGGTAAACCTGGAAGGCCGCAGCTCCTACTAATGGTGCCTCCTGTCACTTTCTTAGACAGTCTCTCCTCACCCAGAGTTGCAGCTTCCCGCCTCCAAGATGACTCAGCTTCCTTCCACCCCTCCGTCCTGTTTCCTCCTCCCCCAGATTTGCAAGGCACTTTGGGAATTGTAGTATTCTCCAGTTCAACCACAGAAGCAGCATCTGTAGAGGTGAATGTGGGTGGAACACTATAGATCGCTCCCAAAGCAGGTGTCACATACATGCAGAGCACCAACAAGCATGGAGATCTCTGGAGTTACAAAAGTAACCACACCCTGCGTGAGGGGTGTACTGTCAATAGCAGAGATTCTAATAGGTGCATTTAACCTGAGCAAAGTCAAACCCAGCTCTTTTGCTACAATAGTGTCTAAAAATTAGCAGCAGAGCCACAATCAACAAAGGCCTGCAGCCGTACAGATTTTCCCTGGTGAGACAGAGACAGGTAACATTAACCTCATAGGGTCTGCAGGAAGTACCTGGGCACCTGAGCGGGTATCCTGGGGTCCGCTCAGGTGGTGCTGCTGCCTTGGAAGCGATTGCCTCTCTGATCCAGGCACTCCACCACGTGATCTGCTCCCTTGCAGTCGACGGGACTCTGGACATGCTGAGGTAGGAACTGCAGCAGGGGCTTGGACCTGAGCAGACCTGAGGTCCTGCACTTGCTGTGTCAGTCCATGTACAAGCCCAGAAAGGGTGTGCACCTGATTCAGCACAGCATGGAGAGAATCCATTTTTTTTTTTCTCTCTCCTGGTTAGAGGGCCAGATATAATGTAACGCCTGCCTGGATCCACAGACTCAGATGGGCTGTAACGGGGAGGCTAGAGGGAAGCCACTCACCAAGTAGGACCCCCAGAACCCTGAAACCCTTTAACCCCCTATACAGGGATTTGGAATTACACAGGGAACTGGAGATCACTACCTGTGGAAAGCTGCAGTCCGATGAGAGTAGTCGTCAGGCAGGGTCAAACCAGGAATAGCGGAACAGGGACAGAATCGGCAGGCAGTGACGTAGTCAGCAAACGTAGCAGAGGTCAGATCCGGGTCGGGCAGCAAGGTACAAAAACAGTAGGCAGAAGGGTAGTCAAAAACACGCAGAAGTCAACACACAGGAATCACCAACAGAATAGGACGTAACAGGAGCCAGGAAAATCAGAACTATATCTGGCAGTAATCATGTGACAGGAGGGGAAATAAGAAGGGTGTGGTGTCTTCCCATTGGCTGTAGCTGAACGCTGGCAACTTCAGCTGGAAGACACATGCCACCCACAGTCAGCCAGCGGTACTGCAGATCCCAAGCTAACCCAGCCCAGTGGATGATCGGAGCCTGCGCCCACCGGTGCTGCTGGCATCGACTTCTCTCCCATCACCAGCACCATCTACGGCAGGAACACGGCGTCGCCTGGCGATCGGAGCAGAAGTCGCTGGAGCAGACTCCGGCGGTGACGTAACACTGGGGGGAGGGAGGGTAATGGAGCAAATAAGGTGATAGAGTAGATAAAGACAGTAGGGTTTGTTAAGGTGAACTCTTAACCAGAGATCACTAGTTGCCTACTGCCTGGCCGAATTGGTATGGGCCAAGTGCATGCATAAAAGAATCCACACCAGACACAGTCGGATATGAAATCTCTTCTTGGTCATAGTAAAGATGGCACCAAAACAGACAGAGAAGGAGCATGCGTCCTCTTGATATAGGCTTGGGGCGTACACAAGTTCAGATATGCCCATTTAGTGGGACAGTTCATGGGCTAGCCAATGGGGAGATCCGTGTTGCTGTTGATGGGCAGGTCTGACTTCAGTGGATGAAACCATGACGATGGGAGGGACGTCATCTGGTGCATCCATGCTGATGGTTTGGTCTGTGATGTCTTCTAGCTTTACCAGGGGTCTTCCCTTATATGGTATCTTCTTTCATTCCCTGCATTCCAAGCAAGGTGTGGTGAACAGGAAATGGCGGCCATCTTTATATCTGTGTCATGTGTATGATCTGAGAGCTGAATTATGTAAGGCAAATCGACATATTTCCCACAATGCTCTATGTCCAGAGGTTAATTAAGTATTTCATTTTATGGCTCTCCTCAACAGGTTCAATCAAGGATTAGGGGGGGCTGGGACATGCAAGGAATGTAGGGAGGCAGAGTAAGGAGTGTGTTGTTAGTATTTAATGTCTACTGGCAAATGCAAAAGTCTTGCAAACAAAATGAATGAATTGGAGACTCTTATGTCAGCCATGGATTATGATGTGGTGGGCATTGTTAAAGAATGAATCTGGTTTACAAAATCAGATTATTATTATTATTATTATTATTATTATTATTGTTTGAATTTTCTACACCTATTATAGAATAACATCTAGACATGTGTGAAGGCCATATTCAGTGTAATGTACCTTTAAATATAAAATGATATATTAGGTACTGGCAGGGCCGGATTAAGGTTGGTGAGGGCCCCTGGGCAGAAAATCTGGTGGGGGCCCCATAAACGTTAACATTTTTAGCCATAACAGTAGAGCGCGAACTGTAGCATTTAGATATAAATTTAATGAACATTTATCTTCTCCTGTTCTGCCACATTCAGATTTACAGGACTACAATACACAGTCCAGGATAACTCACAGCCGTCACTTATACACACAGTACAATACAGATACAGTCCAGGATCACTCACAGCCGTCACTTATACACACAGTACAATACAGATACAGTCCAGGATCACTCACAGCCGTCACTTATACACACAGTACAATACAGACACAGTCCAGGATCACTCACAGCCGTCACTTATACACACAGTACAATACAGACACAGTCCAGGATCACTCACAGCCGTCACTTATACACACAGTACAATACAGACACAGTCCAGGATCACTCACAGCCGTTACTTATACACACAGTACAATACAGACACAGTCCAGGATCACTCACAGACGTCACTTATACACACAGTACAATACAGATACAGTCCAGGATCACTCACAGCAGTCACTTATACACAGAAAGTAGAGTTACTCACATATTTTTTTATTTATCCCAATGTTAAGGCAGCCAGGGCCGGCTCCAGGTTTTTGTCGTCCCCGGTTGAGTCTTAGTGGGCCCCATCCACATGCAGACACGCACATACACATACAGGCATACGTACATATACATATTTGAAGACAAATTCACAAAAATACATTTAAACAGACAAATATATGCACAGTCATATACATGCAGACACAGAAGCATTACAGGTGTTAATATGGAGAAGTCACAAGCAGCATCACTCACCTCCCCCGCCTGTTAATGTCCAGCTCCTCCAGGACATATGGCTGTGTTGCATGATGGCTATCACTAACAGACATGACTGCACACCGTGCACACTGACACAGCACTGCTGTATATACATCACAGGAGGGGCTGGGGCCTACAATATATACATTACAGGAGGGGCAGGGGGCATAGACGTTACTGGGGGGGGGGCATAGATGTTACTGGAGTGGCAAACAGCTCTGGTGGCGTACACATTACTGGGATGGGTGGCTTAGCGCTCTGGGGTGCCGCACAGACTGCTCTGATTCATATATACACACACACAGCTCTGCTACACACACAGCTCTGCTACACACACACACACACAGCTCTGCTACACACACACACACACAGCTCTGCTTCACACACACACACACAGCTCTGCTTCACACACACACAGCTCTGCTTCACACACACACACAGCTCTGCTTCACACACACACACAGCTCTGCTTCACACACACAGCTCTGCTTCACACACACAGCTCTGCTTTACACACTCAGCTCTGCTTTACACACACAGCTCTGCTTCACACACACACAGCTCTGCTTCACACACACACAGCTCTGCTTCACACACACACAGCTCTGCTTCACACACAGCTCTGCTTCACACACACACACAGACAGCTCTGCTTCACACACACACACAGCTCTGCTTCAAACACACACACACAGCTCTGCTTCACACACACACACACAGCTCTGCTTCACACACACAGCTCTGATTCACACACACACACAGCTCTGATTCACACCACACATCTTTCTTCAGCTCTGCTTCACACACACACACACACACACACACAGCTCTGTTTCACACACACACACACACACACACACACACACACACAGCTCTGCTTCACACACACACACACAGATCTGCTTCACACACACAGCTCTGCTTCACACACACACAGCTCTGCTTCACACACACAGCTCTGATTCACACCACACATCTTTCTTCAGCTCTGCTTCACACACACACACACACACACACACACAGCTCTGCTTCACACACACACACACACACACACACACACACAGCTCTGTTTCACACACACACACACACAGCTCTGCTTCACACCACACATCTTTCTTCAGCTCTGCTTCACACACACACACAGCTCTGCTTCACACACACACACAGCTCTGTTTCACACACACACAGCTCTGCTTCACACACACACACACACAGCTCTGTTTCTCACACACACAGCTCTGCTTCACACACACACACAGCTCTGCTTCACACACACACACACAGCTCTGTTTCTCACACACACACACAGCTCTGTTTCTCACACACACACAGCTCTGTTTCTCACACACACACACACACAGCTCTGCTTCACACACAGACAGCTCTGTTACACACACACACACACACACACACACACCACACATCTTTTTTCAGCTCTGCCCTTACCTGCTCTGATGCCATCCTCCTGCTGCTCCGGTATAGGCCGCCGTCCTCCTGCTGCTGTTCCGGTGCCGCGGCCATCCTCCTGTTCCGGTGCCGCGGCCATCCTCCTGCTCCGGTGAGTCTCCTCTCCTGGCCGCGGCGCCGGTCTTCTCATCCACGGCGCCGGTCTTCTCATCCGCGGCCGCGGCGGCGTCCTGCTGTGACGGCCGCGGCGGCGTCCTGCTGTGACGGCCGCGGCGTCCTGCTGTGACAGCCGCGGCGGCGTCCTGCTGTGACGGCCGCCGCGGCGTCCTGCTGTGATGGCCGCGGCGGCGTCGTCCTGCTGTGACGGCCGCAGCATTGGACGCCGCAGCAGAGCAGGGAGCAGGCATACCTCTGACCCCGGAAGTACAAACTACTTCCGGGGTCAATCAGCGTCCTGCGCCCGCAGTTTGTTTTTGCGTCTTAGAGACGCAGATACAAATAAATGTAGGTGCGCGCACCTGTCCCCCCCGAAAACACAGCTGATTTATTAGACTGTCTTTACGGAGGGGGAGAGGGTGTGAACAAAAAAAAAAAAAATTGCTGACGGGTGGCAAGTATGGCCCTGGTGGTGGGGGCCCCCTTGGAAGCTCTTATGGTGGGGGCCCCGGGGCTGAAGCCCCGCCTGCCCCGCCTATAATCCGGCCCTGGGTACTGGTACATTGCACAATGAACCAGTCCTTATCCAGAGTGTCCCCTGATGCACATGGCTCTGCATGTTCCACATTACATAAGTTGATATTAAAAAGGTCCCTAGATTATGTAAGAACAAGATAAAGACCATCTTGGAGCATGCAGCATGCCAGGAATATCATCTTGCCATCCATTTGAATCAGGTGGTCTCTGATTTATGTAATATTTCAAATGAAGCAATCAGTATAAATAATAAACAGGGGTGTAACCAATCATTATGTAATAGTGTTGAGATTGACCAATGAATGTTGGGGTGCATTGACTTATATGTTAGAGCTTTGCAATAAATGACCCCCTGGGCACTTGCTCAGATGGGGAACCGCACGACTGTCATCTGTCATTGCTGACTTACTCCCGCCGGTATAGCATTCATTGGGCACGTGGCTTGTGGCTTGGCTGATTGTCATAACAGATTTTGGTGAATTGCGGCCTCACAAAATCGTCACCGTCCTCCCATGGGAACAGGACTGGACTCAGGACAAACCGTGGTAAGTAACCCCTTGTGTTACTGACTGCCTCTCGTGCTGTCCTTGTGGTTTGGGGTGTGTCTTGCAGGCATCCTGCTGCCTAGTACCCAATGAGTGTTGCTTTATATGTGCTATTGTCTGTAGGCGTATGAGTCTGTGAGTGTGTGTAATAAGCCTCTTACGGGGGAGGCTGAGAGAAGTGACCCTGTATACAGGGGTCCAACCGTGAGAAAGTTACGACCCCTGCGATTCCACGAGCTGACCCATGTGAGGTGCCTCCGGCCAGGGACTGTTACCTGTTTGTTTTTGTCTATACCTAGCGACACCCGCCAAGATTGATGTGTATAGCAGTTGAAACTGAGGGTCTGTAACTCTAACATTCATGTGTAAAGACGTACCCGGACCCTGGCACGTGTTTAAAGGATTTGATAGACCAGGTCTGTTGCTCTTTGAGCTTGATAGACATACTCGGAGGAGACTGAGGTGAGTATAAGATCTAGATACGCATCACTATAGGCAGGGAACGGTCGTACACCATTTGAGGCTTCCGTTCAGAAGGGACGGAGCGCCTGGGTACAAGCCAGGGACTTTGTGGTCTCTGTGTGCGGTAACCTTATAACTTTGTGTGATTGTAAAAACATTGCAACAAGTGAAGACTGATTGCAATGTCTGGAACTGACTTTTTGACTGACTGGCAGTTTTGCTGACAGGTTGTGATTTCTTGTATGTGTGTATGTGGATGACCTGCCATTTGTGATGAGCACTGTCGGTTTGGTGAGAACACTGGTATGTTGTGTGACTTTGTAAAGAACACTCTCACATCCTGGCTACTGACACTGACTGTCCCAGCCTCATGTCTGACAGTGGCCAAATTTGTGACTTTGAAAGCACTGAACGCACCCGATTTTTACAGCAAGACATTATCATCTATGTCAGGGGTGGGCAATTAATTTTCCCATGGGGCCGCATGAGAAATTGGGATGGTTTTAGAGGGCCGGACTAATATAATTAACTCAGTTTTACCCAATACTGTATACAGTATATATACAGTTAGGTCCAGAAATATTTGGACAGTGACACAAGTTTTGTTATTTTAGCTGTTTACAAAAACATGTTCAGAAATACAATTATATATATAATATGGGCTGAAAGTGCACACTCCCAGCTGCAATATGAGAGTTTTCACATCCAAATCGGAGAAAGGGTTTAGGAATCATAGCTCTGTAATGCATAGCCTCCTCTTTTTCAAGGGACCAAAAGTAATTGGACAAGGGACTCTAAGGGCTGCAATTAACTCTGAAGGCGTCTCCCTCGTTAACCTGTAATCAATGAAGTAGTTAAAAGGTCTGGGGTTGATTACAGGTGTGTGGTTTTGCATTTGGAAGCTGTTGCTGTGACCAGACAACATGCGGTCTAAGGAACTCTCAATTGAGGTGAAGCAGAACATCCTGAGGCTGAAAAAAAAGAAAAAATCCATCAAAGAGATAGCAGACATGCTTGGAGTAGCAAAATCAACAGTTGGGTACATTCTGAGAAAAAAGGAATTGACTGGTGAGCTTGGGAACTCAAAAAGGCCTGGGCGTCCACGGATGACAACAGTGGTGGATGATCGCCGCATACTTTCTTTGGTGAAGAAGCCGTTCACAACATCAACTGAAGTCCAGAACACTCTCAGTGAAGTAGGTGTATCTGTCTCTAAGTCAACAGTAAAGAGAAGACTCCATGAAAGTAAATACAAAGGGTTCACATCTAGATGCAAACCATTCATCAATTCCAAAAATAGACAGGCCAGAGTTAAATTTGCTGAAAAACACCTCATGAAGCCAGCTCAGTTCTGGAAAAGTATTCTATGGACAGATGAGACCAAGATCAACCTGTACCAGAATGATGGGAAGAAAAAAGTTTGGAGAAGAAAGGGAACGGCACATGATCCAAGGCACACCACATCCTCTGTAAAACATGGTGGAGGCAACGTGATGGCATGGGCATGCATGGCTTTCAATGGCACTGGGTCACTTGTGTTTATTGATGACATAACAGCAGACAAGAGTAGCCGGATGAATTCTGAAGTGTACCGGGATATACTTTCAGCCCAGATTCAGCCAAATGCCGCAAAGTTGATCGGACGGCGCTTCATAGTACAGATGGACAATGACCCCAAGCATACAGCCAAAGCTACCCAGGAGTTCATGAGTGCAAAAAAGTGGAACATTCTGCAATGGCCAAGTCAATCACCAGATCTTAACCCAATTGAGCATGCATTTCACTTGCTCAAATCCAGACTTAAGACGGAAAGACCCACAAACAAGCAAGACCTGAAGCCTGCGGCTGTAAAGGCCTGGCAAAGCATTAAGAAGGAGGAAACCCAGCGTTTGGTGATGTCCATGGGTTCCAGACTTAAGGCAGTGATTGCCTCCAAAGGATTTGCAACAAAATATTGAAAATAACAATTTTTTTTTTGGGTTTGGTTTATTTGTCCAATTACTTTTGACCTCCTAAAATGTGTAGTGTTTGTAAAGAAATGTGTACAATTCCTACAATTTCTATCAGATATTTTTGTTCAAACCTTCAAATTAAACGTTACAATCTGCACTTGAATTCTGTTGTAGAGGTTTCATTTCAAATCCAATGTGGTGGCATGCAGAGCCCAACTCGCGAAAATTGTGTCACTGTCCAAATATTTCTGGACCTAACTGTACTATCCCTTCATATACAAACAGTAAGTTACGGACTGTGTGACCCCTCGTGGCCCTGCACGCACACATGTCCATTTTTTCTCCGGCAGCACGGGTGTCACACGGACCGCACACAGATGTGATCTGTGTGACATCAGTGTGACAAGTACCAGAGAAAACACGGGTCTTTTTAATAAAAAGATTTTCTATATTTACCTCTCTCCAGCGCTGCTGTCTCTGGCTCTGCTGCCTCCCGCTCCTTATCGCTGGTAATTATACTCACTGAATATTCACTGCAGTGAGCAGCTGGAAGCAGGGATAGCGCTGGGGACCGCATCGCTGGGTGAGCATACAGGTGTGTGTGTGTGTGTTGAGAACCTGGAAGCCGGAGCATCTCGGGGACTCGGCACAGTTCCCAATGAACTCTGATGAACCCATGAAGCTGTAGCGTGGGTGTCGCAGGGTGGTCATCAGAGTTCATTGGAAACTCTGATGACCTCCTGGAGGTCACTGTGCTTGCAGAATACTCACCTGTCCCTGCGGTGATGTCCTCAACGGTGCTGTGCCCGGTGCTGTCATCGCGATGCTCCGGCTTCCAGGTCCTGAGTGTGGTGAATAATCAATGAATGAGCGGTGGTCAGGAGCGAGAGGCAGCAGAGCTGAAGAAAGCAGGTAAATATGGAAAATCTTTTTATTTCACAGACTCGTGTTTTCTCCGGTACCTGTCACATGTATGCAAACAGGTACCGGAGAAACGCAATCAGGCCCTGTAATGGCGACACGCCGCTGCAGGGGGCGGGGAGGGAGCGCGTGGTACCCGATGTAACTCCAGTACCACTCGCAGTTACGGGCTTCTCTCTCTATATCTATCTATCTATCAATCTATCTATCTATCTATCTATATATATACACATACACACATACACACACACACACTATATACATATATACACAAACAATCCCCATATACTACATCACTACACCCCCATATACACCTGTAATATACATCACTGCACCCCCATATATATACCTGTAATATACATCACTGCACCCCCATATATACCTGTAATATACATCACTGCACCCCCATATATACCTGTAATATACATCACTGCACCCCCATATATACCTGTAATATACATCACTGCACCCCCATATATACCTGTAATATACATCACTGCACCCCCATATACACCTGTAATATACATCACTACACCCCCATATATACCTGTCATATACATCACTACACCCCCATATATACCTGTAATATACATCACTACACCCCCATATATACCTGTAATATACATCACTACACCCCCATATACACCTGTAATATACATCACTACACCCCCATATATACCTGTAATATACATCACTACACCCCTATATACCTGTAATATACATCACTACACCCCCATATATACCTGTAATATACATCACTACACCCCTATATACACCTGTAATATACATCACTGCACCCCCATATATACCTGTAATATACATCACTGCACCCCTATATACACCTGTAATATACATCACTACACCCCTATATATACCTGTAATATACATCACTACACCCCCATATATACCTGTAATATACATCACTACACCCCCATATATACCTGTAATATACATCACTACACCCCCATATATACCTGTAATATACATCACTACACCCCCATATATACCTGTAATATACATCACTACACCCCCCATATATACCTGTAATATACATCACTACACCCCCATATATACCTGTAATATATATCACTACACCCCTATATACACCTGTAATATACATCACTGCACCCCCATATATACCTGTAATATACATCACTGCACCCCTATATACACCTGTAATATACATCACTACACCACTATATATACCTGTAATATACATCACTACACCCCCATATATACCTGTAATATACATCACTACACCCCCATATATACCTGTAATATACATCACTACACCCCCATATATACCTGTAATATACATCACTACACCCCTATATACACCTGTAATATACATCACTACACCCCTATATACACCTGTAATATACATCACTACACTCCTATATACACCTGTAATATACATCACTACATCCACATATACACCTGTAATATACATCACTACATCCACATATGCATCACTAGACCCCTATATACTACACCTGTAAAACTACATTGCCATATACTATATCACTACACCCATTACTCACCAGTTACCCCCCCCCTCCCCTCCCCTCCACTCCCTTCCCCTCCCCCCATTGTCCCCTCAGGTTACTAGTCACCACTCACCTTACCCTCCTCAGGCACTTCCGTACGGGCTCCCGCTGACATCCTTCTTCTCTTGTACAGCCCCCCGCTGAGCTGCTTCCTCTCTCCATAGAGGCCCCGGCTGCTGCATCTTCTTCTCCTGCCGGGCGGGAACTTTTCAAATGACACACACGCGCACCGTACTGACGACATCAGGGCGCGCGCGTGTGTGTCACAGAGAAAGTTCCGGCATTTAACAGAGGACAGATTCCTGCGTTACGCTGCTGCACTGTGCGGCGCTGCAGGATCTGTCCTCTGTTCCCTGCACGCCGGCACGCAGCGTGTGATGAGGGCAATCTGACCACGGGCTGCCCGGAGCCTGGAGCTCCGAACAACAGGTCAGATTGCCCTCATCAGTGACCGGCCAGCAAGGACGCCCGGAGCCAGGCGGGCCGGTCACAGAGAGTAGGCGGGCCGGATGTGGCCCGCGGGCCGCCCCTTGCCCAGGTCTGATCTATGTGCAAGCGGACACTGGACGTCCTCCAACTAAGCTTTCTTATCTTGCAATGTCCTGCTCTTATTCTATCAGAATTAACCTGCTTTTCAATTTGTACTAAAATATATCTTTTTATTTATACATCTTTAAAATTCTTCAAACAAGGACAAACAAAATTTACACACAGTGAAACGTTAAAAAGGTAGTCTGAATCACTCTACTATAGACTCTTGAGGGATGGATAGGTCTAGGAAATAAATACACTTCCTTTTGAAATATCTATCAAGGCTTGAGGGGAATCAATCACTTATAGATGTCCTTATTAATACCCTCACAAGGCCTGTCCCTACCTGTCAATGGAGTACATCCTTATTTACACGATGCCCCCATTCCTCGGCGGCTAGCCCTTGTATGTCCCTTCTCTCTCCCTCTCAGTTATAGCAAAGAATAATAAATCTCTATAGCGATACAGACCACCTAAGTCTCTGACACCTCAATACATCCGGTACATGTGCAATCACTTTAGTACCTGATATGGACTATCCCTCCATCTCATTCCTGCCTGGCCAATGGAGCACACCCTAATTTTTCGAGTGCCCCCACTCCTCGGCGGCTCACCCTAAATTTTGCCCTTCCTGTCCTAATTATGGAAATAGTATATAGTCATGGAAAGACTCAAAGGGACTCATTAACTTATACTCATGTTCTTTCAAGGATCCTACGGGTGCCTAGTAATTGTTCAATGTCCCATATCATTTTTTAGAGGTCTGGTCTCTACAAATGAAAAAAGACCACCTCAACTATCTGGCACCCAAAAACACCAAAGTACATACAATTAGTACCCAATCTGAGCTTTCCCTCCGTCTTTCTCCTTCCTGGCCAATGGAGTACACCCTTAATTTTTCGGTGCCCCCACTCCTCGGCCGCCGAGGAGTGGGGGCACCGAAAAATTAAGGGTGTACTCCATTGGCCAGGAAGGAGAAAGACGGAGGGAAAGCTCAGATTGGGTACTAATTGTATGTACTTTGGTGTTTTTGGGTGCCAGATAGTTGAGGTGGTCTTTTTTCATTTGTAGAGACCAGACCTCTAAAAAATGATATGGGACATTGAACAATTACTAGGCACCCGTAGGATCCTTGAAAGAACATGAGTATAAGTTAATGAGTCCCTTTGAGTCTTTCCATGACTATATACTATTTCCATAATTAGGACAGGAAGGGCAAAATTTAGGGTGAGCCGCCGAGGAGTGGGGGCACTCGAAAAATTAGGGTGTGCTCCATTGGCCAGGCAGGAATGAGATGGAGGGATAGTCCATATCAGGTACTAAAGTGATTGCACATGTACCGGATGTATTGAGGTGTCAGAGACTTAGGTGGTCTGTATCGCTATAGAGATTTATTATTCTTTGCTATAACTGAGAGGGAGAGAGAAGGGACATACAAGGGCTAGCCGCCGAGGAATGGGGGCATCGTGTAAATAAGGATGTACTCCATTGACAGGTAGGGACAGGCCTTGTGAGGGTATTAATAAGGACATCTATAAGTGATTGATTCCCCTCAAGCCTTGATAGATATTTCAAAAGGAAGTGTATTTATTTCCTAGACCTATCCATCCCTCAAGAGTCTATAGTAGAGTGATTCAGACTACCTTTTTAACGTTTCACTGTGTGTAAATTTTGTTTGTCCTTGTTTGAAGAATTTTAAAGATGTATAAATAAAAAGATATATTTTAGTACAAATTGAAAAGCAGGTTAATTCTGATAGAATAAGTGAGTTTGGTACCCGCTAGAGTATATATTTTTTTTCTGAGAAAATGTCCTGCTCTTGCTCACATTCTCAGAGAAACTGGCATATTATGCATACATAGCACATTGCGTGGACTTCATTGTGCCTACACTACACGACCCTGATCACCTCTCATTAACACGGCAATTAATCCGCAGAAACTATATCACGCACCCTGATAATATGCTGCTTGTTATAGTGTTCTCTTTAGTTCTTTTTGCTGCTCTTTTGGTGTTACGCATGCAATATCTTACATACCTCTTGTGTGAGCGCTGTTTATAATCACTATCTTTACTCTGCTGTAAGTGCGAGTCCTTTTTTTTGCCATTTTTGCAAAAAGTGTACCGTCCCTTTAAGACATTGAACTTTGAATTTATAGGCTAAAAATTGTGATACAGGTCTATTGAGACACCCTGATCACATTCCCAGGGTATGATTAGCAGCTCATAGGGTTTTGGTTGTTCTGGTCCTCTCATTAGCTCCCTTTTGCTGCCATCTTTGATTAATTCAGTACCTAACATCCCTCCTGATTGGGCATTGGTTATAGTCATTATCTGTCTTACAATATTTACCTGCTTTCTGTGCCATAGAAAAAAACGTTAAGTGATTTAAGGGTTTTCCAGTGTAGCGTGCTGTACAGACGCTCACGTGGAAAACCAAGGGGGAGAAGGGCCCCATATTATTATATTACCTACTCTGTGATACTGTGATCCCAATTCTAGATATTAAGTTACTGCAGTAAAGTACAGTGGCTGCTGGTGTGCCACAGACGTGAGGTACCGGCAGTGCAGTTGTCGCGGGCGGGGAGGAGGGTGTCAGCACTGCGCTCACCCCTCTGCTCGGGTCCGGCGGCTGCTGCTCAGTGGTGGCTCGAGCTGTGGGCCGGATCCCGGGGGTTTTCGAGCGGCGCTCCTCGCCCGTGAGTGAAAGGGGGGTTTGTTGGGTGCGGGGATAGTTTATTGTCCATGACGCCACCCACGGTTGTGGTGATTTCACCACCGCTGCTCGGTGTGGGGATCCCGGGAGTGATGGTGGGGGAGCAGCTAGTTGTTGTGTTGCCCCTCCGTGGGTAGGGGTTGGTGATCCCGGGGCCCGGTGATGAGGTGGGAGATGCAGGGCCTGGTGGGCGCAGGGACACGGGGGCAGCGCTGTGCCTTGCGGCACTGTGGTACTCACTCAGCCTGAGACGTTGACACAGTTTTACGGTAAACCACACGGCTGGAAGGACGGTTCCCACGGACGGCTGCAATTGCTCTCCCAGTAGGTGACGGTGATGTCCCTTTTCCCTGCACCTTTGTTTCTGTGTTGGTAGCGATGGGTTCCCACCGGTACCCCGCTCCCCAGCTTCAAGCTGGACCGGAGGAGCTCTACTCTTCGCCCGCAGGCGCTGGCCCTGAGAAACTGGTGCCCTGGCGGTGGCGGTGTTTCTACTGTAATGGTTGGGCTGTTGCCTTCAATCGGGACTTGGTTGTTGGGGGATCTGCGTCCCCTTCACTGACGGATTTGGCAAATTATGGCGACTCCTAGCCTTGCCGGGGTCCGAGAGGCCCCTGCCCTGGTGCTGACTGTCCTTTCGTACGCTGCTCCAGACCGCCGGGCCACTACCCGTCCGCGGTCCTTCCAGGAACTTCCAAACGGTCACCCCTCCAGACAGTCACCGCCGTTGCTGACCTTGCTGACCCTGTCCTGCACACAGCTGGACTCACTTCAGGCTTTCTTTCTGTCACCTTTCACCTTCCTTCCACTTCTCCTACTCCTCCTTTACCACTTCCACTTCACTTGTTTACTCAAGCTCTCCCTGAGCTAAACTTCACTCAAGCCCTGCCTGGGCTAAACTGCCTGGTTCTTCCCGCCTCCAGAGCTGTGTCCTCCTCGGTGGGTGGAGACAACCGCCTGGCCCATCCCCTGGTGTGAACATCAGCCTCTGGAGGAAGGCAACAAGGATTTTGGTAGCTTTGATGTGCCTAACTGGGGTGTAGGGTGTGTTGGTGCAATGACCTGTGACCCATGGCTTGCCCAGGGCGTCACACAGTCACTCTTGAGTGGCTGCTGGTGTGCCACAAAAGCGTGGTACCGGCAGTGCAGTCACTCAAGTGGCAACTCGTGAGCCCCAGACGTGGGGTATCACGTAGTAGCTACTATTTACCTTGCGCAGTGTCGAGTGGTGTGGTGCAAGGTAAGGTCCTACCCTTGGAAGCAACATGGATGAGAGACATAGTTCTCTGTAATTGTTATAATTGTGGTGTGGTTGTTGTCATTCCGAGTTGTTGCAAGGATAAGAACTACACAGAGTAGAGATGAGGAGAGATGAGAGAGATGAGAGAGAGATGTGGAGATATGGACTCCTGCAATTGATGTTGTACAACACATAAAAGGCGCAGAAGCAATCAAAGGCTGTAGACCAATGTTGGGAAAAGGTGAATGCAGGTATGAATGGAACACTGGATGAACAAATGTGGTGCCCCTGACCTGGTCAGGCACCACTGAGTACTGCACCCAAGTCGGGTCAGTACAATACAGGTAATCCTGATGGCTGATTAGGGTGTGGACACACGGAACACTAGTAACTAGGAACACACACACAGCTAGAGGGGACCTCTGAGCAGACTCAGGGAGGGGCGGGGCCCTCGCCTCCCAGCTAGTGGTGGGTAGTGTCACTGGGAACAAGGGAGTTGTGCAGAGGCAGCCAAAGGAGAAGGAAGTGGAGGAGTCGCGTCTGAAGGGCAGAGCAGTGAGCAGGGCCCTTCCAAACACTACACCGTTCGTGGCTGCTGGCGGGGGAGAAAGGCTTACCCGGTAGTGCCGCCCGAAAACCAACTGAGGCCGGAGTGCAGAGAGGTGGCCGAGTACGGGGACTGCCAGTAGACCCTGCCCGCACGGGGTTACAGGTCCCCAGAGCAGGGGCCCATTCAGTTGGCTTTCTAAACCTGCAGGTGGGGGGCACTCCATGCCCTTCACCAAACCAACACAGAGTCCAGAGCCACGTAGCAACAAGAGGGCCCAAAAGTGGAAGAAGGGAGCAGCCAGAAACACTTGGTCCAGGCTACAGACAGACGGGCCAGAAAGGGGAGAACTGGCAGAAGCAGCTTCCCTGGGTGAGCCCCACACGACTTCAGGTCTGGGCGACCTCAAACAAAGAGGGCTAGGAAGGCGAGCTAGCTGCCACCCTGATGTCAGCCAAAGGGATACCCGGTTCCCCTCCTGGTTCATCACAGCATCGCCCCGGGTACCTCACTCTTTTAACAACAAACAGTGAGTAAAACCCTGAAAGACATTCCTGCTGTGTATGTGGATTACTCTGCGACTTGCTGCACTATACACCTACACCGGGCCCTGCCTCACTCTCGGGAGGCCACCACATCTGACTGCACTTACCATCAGCCCCAGGTGTCCCTTAAACTGCAGTGGCGGTCGTCCTGACTGCAATACCGAGAGTGGCGTCACGAATTCCCCATTGAAGTTAACCTGTTGAGGATAAAGAATTGAGTATCCAAAAATACTTAATTCAGCCATTTCATAGACTCAGTTATATAGTTCAGTAGATGTGAACTAACTCACATATTTGTGAATGCTTTTGTTTCTTACTAATATGTATATATGTATATTGCATATTCAGTGTATTTTCCTTAGACACAGTATATACCAGCATATGTAATTGTAAAATGGCCACCATTTCCTGTTCTCCACCCAAGACAGATGGACAAAGGGAAATTCCTGAAGCCCTAGACTGACCAATCAACGGAGAATATGTAGATCTCTCTACGTCATGAAGCCCTGCCCTGCGATACTTGATTGGACTAAAACTTTTGTTTACACCCCCTTACTGCTCAGTTTAGAGTTTCTTTCAAACAATAAAGAACACACTTGGTTAAGAGCCGGTCATGGAGATAGATGTAACTGACTTTGCTGTGCAGTTATTTTTCATTCTCGTGTGCACACATGACATTTTAATTAGAAGCAGCAGCCGGATATCAAGAGATCCTTTGAGTCTCATCATCATCATCGTCATTCTGACCTTGACAGCTGGCGACCACGAAGGGACTACCGTAAAGGGTGAGTCAGAGCTTCCATTTTCCGGACGTCTGGGGGCTACTCCACAAGTATCCAGGTGTCGCTTGATAGGATTGATCACCCTTCATTTCGCAGGTGACCATCATATACATTGTGTGTGCTGTTTTACCTGTGGATCGAGAGACACCTGGCGAAAGTGGGTGGTCACTAGTCCGGAGAATGGTAGTGCACCGGAGACCTAACGGTGTGACTGTCACCCGCCGGTGGGCTAGAAGGACCCAGCTCCCATAGGGGCTAGGGGTAGGTTGTAAAGTATCCGGCTGACTGTAATTAGAAATGGGGTGTTTTCTTGAGTAGCTGTTTATTTGTATATAAGTGTATGGTTAATCAAGCTTGTGATTTCTCTGTTTGGTTCTCGGAGAGTTAATTGCCTGTAGTTTTTTCTTCTTCGCTGTGAACAAAGGGAGAAGGGGGGTCTGGTTAAGCCCAGGGATATCCATGACAGTCTTTCTATTGAGAACAAGGAATGCGAGAGGGGGGAGCACATCCTTACATTCTTACACTCAGAGGAAGCAAAAAGGTGGGGGCTATATGTCCACCAGCTGCTTGAGGCAGAGCGGAGATCAAATTGCATAGCTATGTCCCTGCTGTCTTTTAGCTAAGAAACAGGGGGGTGGAGGGTGAAGAGGCAGATACCAGGAGGTAAAACAGCGCAGCTCTTTGGAGCGAAGAGAGAGGAGGGGTCAGTGGGCTGATATACAGGAGGTGGCTGCAGTCTTTGTATAGTACATTAAGTTGTAATGATTTGAAAGAAAAACAAGTGTTATTTCGGTTTGTATTAGAGAGAAATTAACGGGTTCATGCATTTTCAGTTTTTTTAACTTGTTTGTTTTTGAACAGAAGTATGAGAACTAGCGATTCCCCTGTGTTGCGGACACAGCCACTGTTTGTTAGATATTAGACATCAGATATTAAATATTGAATATTAAATATTAAATGTTGAATATTGAATATTGAATGTTGGATAGATAATAAACGAGGCGGGAAGGGTTCTGTTAACTTAAAGTGGATTTAGCGTATTCCTCTGCGTTTTAAACGCGAGCCACTGTTATGAGCAGGTAGGTCTTCATAACGAGGCAGGAAAGAAACTCACTTTAGTTGAGGTAAGGGTGCTGGAGTTAGCGGATTCTCATGCGTATTAGACGCGAGTCACTGTCAGCGTGTTACAAACGCGGACGAGACGAGAAAGGACTCCATTGGAACGGCCGATCCAATTAAGCACTGTATACTCTGTTCAAAAGATAAATATGTTGTTTTTAGTAGGAGCTGAGAACGCTGTCGCCCTAGTTACAAAAAACGGAAAAAATATAAAAGATTGCAAAAAGTTGTGTAAAATCGTTGGACTACCACTAGATGGCAGGCTGCAACCCATGTATTGAAGTTCAGATTAATCTGTAGTGAGTTTATAATGAGGAACAAAGACCTCATTCACTGTCTGTTGCTGTTTGTAGAATCACTAAATGTTTTTCTCTAGCGGTGCCTTATTGTTCTTCTCTAGAAGTCATTATATCTGGTGCTAATCATATCTCTCCTTTGTATGCTGAAATGCAAATTTACAGGCATCAAAAGTATCCCTGGTTTACTACGTAGTTACAGCCACTCCCAGTACACCCAGGGAGTCACAACATGGATGCTGCACCCGGAAGTCAGGTGCCTGGAACTTCCTGTGGCAGCCGTCTTGCTACACCCACTGATGGCAGTACACCTCATAAGCCACACCCCTCGAAATGGCTCTTTGTTCAAAGCTCTCCACCCATCCCCGGTGGGAGGTGTTCTCTGGTATATATGACTAACACATTTGAATAAGCATAAATAGTATATTTGTTTACTCAGTTATCCCATAAGTGCAAGTCAAAGATAAGTAAGTGAAACTTTTACAGAAATGATGTGGAAATAGATCTGTTCACATAAAATTAATTGGTATTTTAAAAGTCCTGCAGCATTATATCATAAAATAAAATAGAGGAAGGTAGATATATATATCTTTGTACTGTGTTAGTTAATTTAAAACAAAAATTGTAAACGACTTACCCCTACTGATGTCAAAATATATCAAATCCATTTGTAAAAAAGGAATTAGGAAAAATGTATAATGCATTCAATGTAGATATGGGTAATGAATGTGTTCACTGCTACGTCTTTGTTATAACAAAGGATGAGTTTTTTTTTCTTCTTCCTGTCTCGCTTTTAAAGAGACAGGGATGGAATGTGTCTTGATGGAATGTGTCTCTCTCCAATAGTGACGTGAGTTTGGTTTAACCCTTAGAGTTCAGGATTTCACATTTTTAGTTTGCTGTTTATACCTGAATAGGGAATATTAAATTTTATGGGATGTGCGATATAATTTGTGTTGTTTTGTGTTTAATGGCGATTTATTTGAACAATATATTTTTATTTTGTGACTCTATCACCTTTTCTGTTTTTACGATTATTTCTAAACCATTCATATATTTTTTGCCAGTTAGTCGCCCAGTCACAGCTGTCATTTCATCATGTCTCAGTCGTTTCTACTATGAAAGGTTTTTCTTTTCTTTATGGATACAGTGTTGTTTATTGTAAAGTTTTTACAATTTCCCAGTAATGTATATTGTTGTGAGATATACGTTATTTTCAGTGTTTGTTCTTTTTAGGTTTTAGTATGTGGCTAATTTATTACCTGCTGTTTTATCTTTTCTTTTAGGGAATACCAGTATAAAAATGCTGAATTTTGCCATATTGGTAAATAAACAATTAAACAAGGGGGGAATAAGGTATTAATTATATTCTCCAGTTTCTTGGAGAGCGCAGCAGGCATATTAGATAGGTTTTGAAGTTGACCTTGGTTTTGAAGCTGACCTTTTTCTCATAGGTTATGTTTATTAGATTACTATGAGGTATATCTGTTAACTGAAATAGGAAAGTCTTGTCTTATATGTTTATTTGTTTATTTGTTTGTTTATTTATTTAGTATTCTCAGTCATGTGAAGTATAGATGACCACTAACTGTATTATGATCAGAGATGAAGTTATAAGAATGATCTAATGTATATTTTTTTAGTTTTTGTTTTTATAGATGAAACCAGATGGTGGTCGATTCTGCACTGGATATGCTGCTGTTTACACCACATGAGGTAGATCTAAATTTGACCACTCCCTCCAATCCTATTGATACAGGAGACAGTGATGCATTAAATGCCCTCTCTAGATGGGTAGAACAGGAGTGGGTAAGAGTCTTTAGAGGTGTATGTAGGTTGTAGATTTTCTTCCTGTTGTCAAATGAATTAGGTATGCCGAAAAGAAAGTCTAGATCTGAGCTGATGGATTCGGATGGAGATCCTCGCACAGGTGCAGCTGACCAAGAAGCAGTGAACGGGCCTAGAGTTGAGAGTCTTTCACCAATACCGACCATGCCTTGGTGACATTGGTCACGTCAGTGACTTCTGTTACTCCTTGTGTTCTTAAATCCCTACAGGAACAAGCAAAACAACAAGGAATGGAGTGTGACATGCAGGGAGCCAGCTGACTGAGGAAGGTCTGTGGATAAAGGGTGGTAAGCTTTCTCTGTCATGAGAGCTCTTCTTAATGATGGCCCAGGTAACATCTGTGAAAGACAATTGTCAGTGTGTGCTTTGGTGACACCGGGTTCAGTACCCAGGTGGGCAGACTCACCCAGTCTTGTGAGACAAGTGCCTAGAACGAAGTGAGAAAAAACTGTAAAGAGTCCGTAGAAACACCCTGCACCTGCTCTACCCATTCTTAGAGACTGCAAACTGATTATAGACGTATATCATGAGCACGTTGTATGCAAGTCTGTGCGTGTTGTGTAAATTTCTCTCCAGGTTTGGTCAGAGGCATTCCAGTGCAGAAAACGACATTGTTGAGAAGCACATGAAGGTGGTATGTAAAGAAAAATGTGTTTACAAAAAGTGTATATTTTATAGAAAAGTGGAAACTAGTAAATGGTGTATAAAATGTATATGTTCTGTTTTCTTTTTGCAATAAGCAGGTCTTTATGTAAGATGTTTTTTGGTTTAGCATAGGCATGTATATTGTTATATAATTGACTGAATAGTGTGCTAAACAGGTGTATTCTCCAATTCCAGATCTTAAATCAGAGCTATTAGCATATGGTCTCCAGTCAGGAGACTGATTGATCCTAAAGGACAAGCGAGAAAGAGCTATGAGTCAACACTAGAGGAGCTGATCCAACCACAGAAACATCTATGGATCCACACCTCGCATTGTAGAAGGGTTGATCAACCAGAGCTGCACTGAGCGTTCTGCTCATACTTATCCTTTTCAGAAAACCCTGTACAGTTTTAGACCAGCATTGCCAGAACAGTTAGAAGAGAGGACTTAGAGAACCTTGAGACATGGGAAAGTCCAACTACAAAGGGTGAGGACTCGCCTAGGAGTCCTTGGTCTCAAACCGGTGAAGAAAACCCCTTTCCCCTTTCCGCCCATGTTTCAACGTTCAGTTAGGCAGGTTTTTCAACAGATCTTTCTACCTCTCTTCCTAAGGGAACACAGTACCCTTAGAATTTAGAAATGGCAGAAGTAAGTCTTTAGGGGGGACTGTTGAGGATAAAGAATTGAGTATCCAAAAATACTTAATTCAGCCATTTCATAGACTCAGTTATATAGTTCAGTAGATGTGAACTAACTCACATATTTGTGAATGCTTTTGTTTCTTACTAATATGTATATATGTATATTGCATATTCAGTGTATTTTCCTTAGACACAGTATATACCAGCATATGTAATTGTAAAATGGCCACCATTTCCTGTTCTCCACCCAAGACAGATGGACAAAGGGAAATTCCTGAAGCCCTAGACTGACCAATCAACGGAGAATATGTAGATCTCTCTACGTCATGAAGCCCTGCCCTGCGATACTTGATTGGACTAAAACTTTTGTTTACACCCCCTTACTGCTCAGTTTAGAGTTTCTTTCAAACAATAAAGAACACACTTGGTTAAGAGCCGGTCATGGAGATAGATGTAACTGACTTTGCTGTGCAGTTATTTTTCATTCTCGTGTGCACACATGACATTTTAATTAGAAGCAGCAGCCGGATATCAAGAGATCCTTTGAGTCTCATCATCATCATCGTCATTCTGACCTTGACAAACCTAACTGTTATCCAGCACTGTGGCATCCCCGAACAGGATCAGCACTCCTGGGGCATCACACAAACATGGCAGAATTTCCTGACTAACGGTAAGGGATGGCTAGAGGACCATAATAAGTTTGACTAGGCCATAATGTGGTATGAAGTAGTCCAAGAAATGACTAGGACTGAACATAAGCAGAGGGCGCAAGTCAGTGGGGCGCTGTCGGGCTGCCTGATGCGGGTATGTGAAAGTCTGCCCGGGGGCTGCGTTTGCGGCCCCGTAGTGGGAGCCGGCCATTCTCTGAGCACAGCTGTCACACTGACAACCACACTCATAGAAAGTGCAGCGCGCGGCTCCCAGTACTCAATTGTCCTTGTATCTTGTCAGATGCGAGGACAATTGAAGCGGTGATCGCTGGTGCTGACTTCCGAGTCAGAGCAACGGCTGTTATGTGATCAAGTCAGCTAATCACATTGCTGACCCGGAAGTCAGGGCCGCAGCGCGGAGGTGGCAGAGGACGCTGATAAGTGTTCCAGTGGAGCTGTGAAGACAAGAGAAAGTTCCCTCCCCCACCCTATCTGTGGACAGAGTATGGTGGGAAGAGAGGATGGGGAGGGGGAAGAATCTTTGGACACAGTATAAGGAGAGAGAGTATGAGGGGTGATGCATGGGGAGAGGGAGGATGAGGTTTGATGCATGGGGGAGAGAGGATGAGAGGTGATGCATAGGGAGAGATGATGAGGGGTGATGCATGGGGGGAAGAGGATAAGGGGTGATGCATGGGGAGAGAGAGGATGAGGGGTGATGCATGGGGAGAGAGAGGATGAAGGGTGATGCATGGAGATAGAGAGAATGAGGGGTGATGCATGGGGAGAAAGAAGTTGAGGGGTGATGCATGGGGAGAAAGAGGATGAGAGGTGATGCATGGGGAGAAAGAGAACGAGTGGTGATGCATGGGGAGAGAGAGGATGAGGGGTGATATATGGGGGAGAGAGGGTGAGGGGTGATGTATGGGGAGAGAGAGGGTGAGGGGTGATGTATGGGGAAAGAGAGGATGAGGGGTGATGTATGAGGAGAGAGAGGATGTGGAGCAAACTGGAAAGAAGTTTGGAGGACACAGAATAAAGAGTGACATGGTATGGGGAGCAAGTGGGCAGGTTGGGGAGTGAGGGGGAAAAGTATATGGACACACAGGAGGTAGTGAGGAGTCACTAAGGAATGAGAAGAATGTGAGGGGGCACAGAATAGAAACTGGGTATTGGAGGGGGGTGGTATGGAGAAGGGGCAGAATGGGAGTACAGTGTGAGGCCATAGCAAGGAGGGGGAGTGTGATGAGGGCACAGTATAAAGATTGGGCAGTATAAGGGGACACAGTGTAAAGGACAGTGTGAAGAGTGGGCTCAGTATGGAAAGGAGAGGATGTGGATGGATACCTGGCCTTGGTATTTCCCTTGTCATATCTTTAAACTTGTCAAAAAGTTGGATATTGACTAAAAGGGCCACTTAATATGGTGGTTATGGTGGTCTCCTAAAAAGAGTCACCCCTTGGCTGGGCCCTTCCCGGAGGGATATCTGGCTGGTTTCTGTGTTGAGACTCCTAACAGAGGCTCCACGGACCTTTTTGATTTGCATATTTCCCAGGGAGCAATGTACCTAGGATTTCACTGTCTTGAGCGCCCTCGCTGGCTGCCGGCAGTGTTTTCTCTGGCTGGTCTCCCCGAGATCAGTGATTGTTTTGTCTTGTTGGTCTACTAGGCATTGCTCCCACCCAGCCAGAATCCTACTCCACACTGATGAGGGCCAATACCCCGAAACAGCTGTCTGTGGATAGATACCTGGCCTTGGTATTTCCCTTGTCATATCTTTAAATTTGTCAAAAAGTTGGATATTGACTAAAAGGGCCACTTAATATGGTGGTTATGGTGGTCTCCTAAAAAGAGTCACACCTTGGCTGGGCCCTTCCCGGAGGGATGTCTGGCTGGTTTCTGTGTTGAGACTCCTAACAGAGGCTCCACGGACCTTTTTGATTAGTATGGAAAGGAGAGGGCAGTGTGGAGGGCATGTACCATAAGAGGGAGAGTGTGTGGGTCATTTTTCGTGCAGAGAACAGAGTGAGGGGCCATTATTTATTCTGGGGCACAGCATAGGGCAGATATTTTTAAGTAAAAGTATTATAATCATTCTGCTATTTTTAGGGGCATCGTGCCGGGATGTGCTGCAGAAGACCGGAGAAGATGGACATCTGCAGAGACGAGATGTGAATGTGAAAAGTAATCATGGCATCAGGATAAGATGAAGAATAGAAAGAAACAACTCAGAGACAATCATCTATAACAGTCATGGCGAACCTTTCACAGGCCGAGTGCCCAAACTGTAGCCCTAAACCCATTTTTTTTTCCGAAGTGCCAACCAATCCTATTATGTAAATAATTGATTTTAATCTTACCTTTGCAGTCTTCTCTTCTCTTCAACAGGGGGCATCACGCTCATGCATGCTTACCACACATTGAAGCTGAGCCCCTGCCCTTTCCAGACACAGCAGTTGGATTGATCTTTCTGGAAAAAATTGCAGCATATTAGACAGAGATTTTAGCATAGAATGCAATCAGATTTCACCCTGTAATCCAGATCTACATTTCAAAGTCTGAACATCTTGAAATCCCATAAAGACGTACGAGTTGCTCCCCTCCGCCTTCATTATGTAGTTATGTCCCCCTCCCTGGCCACTTCCTGGTAAACATGTCCCCCATCCTGATATATATTTCCTACATTCTGGTATATTTGTCCCCATCATGGCCCCATCCTGGTAAATGTACCCTATTGCTGGTAAATGTCCTCCATTCTAGTAAATGTACCCCATTCTGGTAAATGTCCTCCATTCTGGTAAATGTACCCCATCCTGGTAAATGTACCCCATCCTTGTAAATGTACCCCATCATTGTAAATGTATCCCATCCTGGCATGTTCCCCCATCTTGATAAATGTCACCCTTCCTGCTAACTGTTCCCCATCCTGGCATGTTCATGTACCCCCATCCTGGCATGTTTCCCCCCATCCTTTCATGTTTCCCCCCATCCTGGTAAATGTATCTCCCCATCCTAGTAAATGTATCCCCCATCCTGGTAAATGTACCCCTTCCTGCTAAATGTACCCCATTCTGGCATGTTTTCCCCCATCCTTGCAGCCATGTTTCACCCCATCCTGGCATGTTTCCCCCATCCTTGCAGCCATGTTTCACCCCATCCTTGCATGTTTCCCCCCATCCTTGCATGTTTCCCCCATCTTTGCAGCCATGTTTCCCCCATCCTTGCAGCCATGTTTCCCCCATCCTTGCAGCCCTGTTTCCCCCATCCTTGCAGCCATGTTTCCCCCATCCTTGCAGCCATGTTTCCCTCCATCTTTGCAGGTTCCTCTCCATCTTTGCACGTTTCCCCCATCTTTGCACGTTTCTCTCCATCTTTGCATGTTTCCTCCATCCTTGCAGCCATGTTTGCCCCGTGCTCTGTATGCCCCGTGCTCTGTTTGTATGCCCCGTGCTCTGTTTGTATGCCCCGTGCTCTGTTTGTTTGCCCCGTGCTCTGTTTGTTTGCCCCGTGCTCTGTTTGTTTGCCCCGTGCTCTGTTTGTTTGCCCCGTGCTCTGTATGTTTGCCCCGTGCTCTGTATGTTTGCCCCGTGCTCTGTATGTTTGCCCCGTGCTCTGTATGTTTGTCCCGTGCTCTGTATGTATGTCCCATGCTCTGTATGTCCCGTGCTCTGTTTGCCCCGTGCTCTGTTTGCCCCGTGCTCTGTTTGCCCCGTGCTCTGTTTGCCCCGTGCTCTGTTTGCCCCATGCTCTGTTTGCCCCGTGCTCTGTATTCCCCGTGCTCTGTATGTATGTCCCGTGCTCTGTATGTATGCCCCGTGCTCCCATGTTTGCCCCATGCTCTGTATGTCCCATGCTCTGTATGTATGTCTTGTGCTATGTAGTCCCGTGCTCTGTTTGCCCCGTGCTCTGTATGTTTGTCCCGTGCTCTGTTTGCCCCGTGCTCTGTATGTTTGTCCCGTGCTCTGTATGTCCCGTGCTCTGTTTGCCCCGTGCTCTGTATGTTTGTCCCGTGTTCTGTATGTCTCGTGCTCTGTATGTCCCGTGCTCTGTTTGCCCCGTGCTCTGTATGTATGTCCCGTGCTCTGTTTGCCCCGTGCTCTGTATGTTTGTCCCGTGCTCTGTATGTTTGCCCCGTGCTCTGTATGTTTGCCCCGTTTGCCCCGTGCTCTGTATGTCCCGTGATCTGTATGTCCCGTGCTCTGTTTGCCCTGTGCTCTGTATGTTTGTCCCGTGCTCTGTATGCCCCGTGCTCTGCATGTCCCATGCTCTGCATGTCCCGTGCTCTGTATGTTTGCCCCGTGCTCTCCATGTTTGCATCGTGCTCTGTATGCCCCGTGCTCCCATGTTTGCCCCGTGCTCTGTATGTCCCGTGCTCTGTATGCCCTGTGCTCTGTATGCCCCGTGCTGTTTGCCCCGTGCTCTGCATGTCCCGTGCTCTGTATATCCCGTGCTCTGTATGTTTGCCCCGTGCTCTCCATGTTTGCATCGTGCTCTGTATGTCCCGTGCTCTGTATATCCCGTGCTCTGTATGTTTGCCCCGTGCTCTCCATGTTTGCATTGTGCTCTGTATGCCCCGTGCTCCCATGTTTGCCCCGTGCTCTGTATGTCCTGTGCTCTGTATGTCTCCCGTGCTCTGTATGTATGTCCCGTGCTCTGTATGTATGTCCCGTGCTCTGTATGTATGTCCCGTGCTCTGTATGTATGTCCCGTGCTCTGTATGTCCTGTGCTCTGTATGTATGTCCCATGCTCTGTATGTATGTCCCGTTTATACGGAGGATGGAGACACAGTGAGCCTTGTCTATATGGTGGGACCTGGGACACTCTGATATTGCTCCCTGCGCTTTAGATGTGCAGTTGCGCTCGGGACCTATGTGTCCTTGCAGGTTGAGCTACATTTGAGTGAGAGTGGTAACATTACAACCTTTTTTCTATTTGATACCAGGATCAGGAGTGCTTTATGGAATATTTTTTCCTTCACAGGATTGTCTGATGAGGTGGTGTTTAATTTATGAACACTTTTCCTGGGTCCTTTAGCATTGACAAGGGTCTGCCATCCTTGGGATATATCAGAGAATATAATTTCTTTAAAGCAAGAATATATTGAACTGGGATACAACTAGAATAAGAGCTCAACTTGGGTTGGATTGAATCTCCAATACATTATAGGAGGGATATCAAACTATGTGGCCCTACCATAGGCTATAAAAATCTTCTGTTCCTATTGGCTATTCATATATTGGCAAGAATTGTTTGTGTCATCTTTATATATCCCCTGATGATCCCCTTTTCAATGCTCGGATCCGTGCTCGTCGGGGTGCGGTGGCTCGAGCCTCTCATGGACCCGGGGGCAGGGGAATCCTGTCGCCTCCCATGAAAAGGGAGTGTCTGTTTGGGGGTTAGAGTTCGTGACGCCACCCACGGGGCTGTGATGAATGTAGATGGACACCACTGCTGCCATTGACTAGGTTCCCGGGGACGATGTTGCACAGCTTTGGTGTTAACCCCTCCGTGGTTAGGGGGTGTGGGTCCCGGGGCCCGAGGGGTCGCTGAATTTGACCACTATGCTTGCGCTGGGCAGTGCAGGTGCGGTGCGGCGCAACGCTCGGCCCGAGTTCACTGGTGTACTCACTCTGACAGACACACCGGAGTCTCTGGTAAACCAAAACAAGATGGTGGATGGTGCCCGCAGCCAGCTGCGTTGTTCCCCTTACTCAGGGCTGGTGGTTTCCGTCTTTCTCCTGCACCTGTGTAGTGTGTGTAAAACTGCCTTCACTTCAGCGATGGTAGCTCGCTCCCCAGCGGTATGTGTGTGTGCTGAGGAACCCGTTTGCCTGCAGACGCTGGCCCTTTGGATCTCTAGCTATGGCGGTAGCTCTCTATCCCGAATCGTGGGGCTGTTGTCTTCAGTCAGGCCTTGTGTGGGGAAGGACCTTAGGTCCAGTCCGCAATCAGTAGATTTGACTCGTTCCAGTGGCTTCTGGACTTCGTCTGGGTCTGAGTACCCCTCCTGGTGCTCCGGTTTCCAATCGACTCCTCGGTTCGGTACCGGCAGGCCACCGCCCGTCCCCGGTCCTTACGGTTACGCCGGACGTAATCCCTGCTCCTGCAGGTGGCCACCACCGTCTGCCTCCTGGCCAAAAGGGTGTCCGGGCTCCAACCCGTACCCCTGACAGGTCTTTCACTCTCCCTACTCCTCTCCCTTTCACTCTCCAGACAGTTCTCTCTTGTTTTCCCGCCTCGACCATCAGAACTCCTTGGTGGGCGGGGCCAACAGCCTGGCTCCACCTCCACCTGGTGTGGACATCAGAACCTGAGGGGGGGTGACTCAGGGTTTTAATGGTTGGCTGCTGTAGCCCTTTTTAGGGGAAGGTGTAGTGCGTGGGACTATCTGTGACCCCTGGCTAGTCCAGGGCGTCACACCTATCCTAAGGAAAGGCCTTCAGTGTTAAAGTAGTGGACAATCTCTTTAATAAAGTCTTGTGCCATCTGACAAGTTAAGGGTTACTATGTTTTATTTATGTTGTTATTATTGTTGTTGTCATTAAAGGGGTTGTCGAAGTTTGTAATGAGTCTGCAGTCACTCCATGTGTTACTCTGTGACTGCAGCCTTCTAAGTTCTCATAGTGTGCACACTGACAGTTTCCCAGAGTCATAGAGTCCGCTGCTGCATTAACAGAGAACTGTCAGTTAACAACACGTTCTGCAAATCTCTGGGATTTGCCAACACTTCTGCCACTGGATTGTCCGCCGGCTGTGACACCTGTGACATTCCCTTACTATTTTTGTGCGAAATGCCTACAGCTCTGCCTCTGCCTCAACTCCAGAGGTTCTGAGGCAAAATCATCACATCTAAACAACAGAGAAAGAAAGGCATGAAGAATATATATTTACATATGTACCGCCCCTGTGTCAGCAGCCGAGCGGTGGCTCGAGGGGTCTCTGGACCCGGGTGTCGTGCGGCCACTCGAGTAAAAGGGGGTGTATTTACAGGGGATGATGTGGAAAGTTCGTGATGCCACCCACGGTGTGTGGTAAGGGGGAATACCACCACTGCTGATGGGAGTACCCGTTGGCGATAGAGTGGGTAGCCAGGTGTTTAACCCCTCCGTGTGTAGGGGGGAATGCCCCGGGACTCGGTGAAGGCGACAGGAGGGTGCCGTTGGGGGATAAGGGTCACTTGCGTACTCACTCAGTCTAAGAATACTGACACCGACAACTGTAGTAAACCAAAGTTCTGGACACCGCTGCCGCTGGGAGGGAGCACACCTGGATCCCGTGCTTGTTGGTGTTGCCTGTTAGTCTGTGACCTTTGCCTTGGCACCTTTGTCTTCTAGTTGGTCCCTTTAGTGTAGAACTAATCGGGTCCCGCTCACCAGTATGGCTAACTGGGTGAGCTTGCTCTCAAGGTTCACGCTTGGGATTTTCTGGACCGTGTAGTGGAAAGTCCTATCCCCCTTGTTGTGCTAGTACCCCGATTTTGGAAATACTCAGAAAAATAATTTAGAAGTACAAGTGTATAAGGTTTAAGGCAAAAAACTTCTAAAATACAATACTTTATTAATAAGTCTTAAAAAGGGAAACTCCCAACATTTTCAAATCAAGATAATATACAATAAACCAAAAACACAAAGGAGGGGCCTGGCCCTTAAATCGCCCTGAATCTCTCCCTTCCTTGCTGCGGAGGTCGGCACCCTAAAGCCTGCGCAGTTCGGCGCCCCCGCTCAACGAAGACTATCCCTCCGGGCCCTAACCTGACCCTAACAATAGGAGGTGATAGTAGTCTGGAGGAAAATTCCAAATCGAACCAACAATCAATTTAAAGAATGTAATCCAAATACACTATGACCAATATAATTGAATTGGAAACATAGTAGGGTATAATCACCCAACAAAATCACCCGTCAACAACCTGATGATTCCAAACAGAAACACCCAACGCGTTTCCCCTCATCTATTTGAGGTTCTTCAGGGGTGGATAAATTAGTAGTTAGTTCAAGGAACATTCAAACATGAAAGATGCTGGTGGTCCCATGTGACACTGCAAGTAAGTAAGGAGGTGGATAATGCACAGAAGGGCAGATTGCACAGTACCCGGTGACATCCTGATAGGCCAGGGCATCACATCACATTTCCCCTTGGTTAAGCGTAGCTCGTCCCCAAGCTACAGGACATCAGAGGTTTATTTTTTTTTCAATTGGAAGAAAAAAGGGTAAAACATTTACTTACAAATACATCCCACATTAGGGAGGCTGGTTACTTGAACGTTACTAAACTTTATTAAGAGTTCATCTCCCAACGGTGGAACGCTACCGGTTTCAGTAGTAGCGGGGACTCAATCTGCTCCGTTGCAGCCCCTTCCTGCGACAGTCCAGTCCCAATGTACCGGATCCCAGTAACCTGCCACCCAAACAACCTGACCTCTAGATACCTATCCATGGGTCCGTGACCAGGTTAAGGTCCCAGGTGTTGTGTTAGACGACTCTGGTTGGCACAGGAGGTGCAACTATGTACATTACACAAGTTCGTGTTGGTCACGCCAGTCCTGTGAAAATGGTCCATTTTTACTATATATATGTAAACAACAAAGTCCATGTACCGGGTGTACACACTGTAAAGAATCTGGTTGCAAATTAGGTAACTTCTGCGTTCATTTAAACCCTGATTGACTATGCACTTATTCACTAACCTTTTCTATATGGAAATAACAAACTGTGAAAAACAATAAACGAAAACACCGATACCTAACAGTTCTATGGCATCGTTAAACCACTGGTATTTTTCAACATTCTTAAACTACCGGGTCCCGTAGCCACGCCTCTTTGCGGCCACGTACTACCAAGCTCTAAGCACGAGACACTGCTCTCTCAACTAATCCAGCACGGTCACATACTTTTTTAAGGTTTTACTGAACTGCTTAAGAAGGATGCCGCAGAGCTGGAGTCGTAGAGCTCACTCTTTCACTGTGAGAGTGATCGCTGAGGGTTGTGAGATCTCACAACCTGGAAGTTCCTTTTGGGGGACATTTGGGACACTTCAAAAAGTTATGGCACTGCATTATATTTAAAAAACTCACTAATCTGCGGCTCTTCACTGTTTTAGTAAATAATAAAAGCAGCCAAAGATTTGTTATGAGCACTATTTAAGGGGAAAGTCATCAAACACATTGCACTAGAAACTGGGGTATATTACCCCTGTAACAGTGTCAGCAGCAGATCCCCCCATAACAGTGCATCATGACAACATTTTTGCTTCAATCGTTTTCCCTATTTTGCTCCTTCAAAACCTAGATGTGTCTTATGGTCCGAAAAATACGATAAGTTTAAAAAGAGAGAGAGAATGTTTCTTTCCCTCACCAATTCTTACTTGAGCAATTGTAGCCGATTTTTGGATAAACCCTTTGAATTATAGTACATCATGATGGCTTCTCCCATGTAACTCATCTGACAACAGGACCTGATTAATGATAAAAAACATTTGGCAAATTCTAAAAACAAGAATGGCTGCTCCACTCTGGTGGTTTTCTGATTGTTGGCAAGACTTCATTTACCAGTTAAACATTTCAATTATTCACAACATGAAAAAGGTTCCTTCCCTGTGCGGCTTCTTCACATGTTTAACAAGATGTGATTTCTGAGAATAACATTTTCCACCTTCAGAACATAAAAATAGTTTATTTTGTGTGATTTGTTTCATGGTAAACAAGATATGATTTCCTAGTAAAACATTTACCACATTCTGGGCATTAAAATGGCTTCTCCCCTGTGTGAGATCTTTGATGAACAACAAGGTGTGATTTCCTAGTAAAACATTTCCCACACTCTGAACATGAAAATGGCTTCTCCCCTGTGTGATTTTTATGATGTCTAACAAGGTTTGATTTCTGAATAAAACATTTCCCACACTGTGAACATGAAAATGGCTTCTCCCCTGTGTGAGATCTTTGATGCCCAATACTTATATATGTACCAGTTTGGTGTGTGGGTGCCATTTGGTGGTATTTATCGCCTGTCTCTACAATTTTTAATCACTTTTTTGTCTTTTGTATTTTTTACTTCATAAAATTTATATCTTGTTTCAACTATAAAGTCTTTGTACAGATTTCTTCTCTCTTGTTACATCAAATTTCTGTATATGGCTTTCTCCATATGCTAATTATGGCACGAGACTTCTCGTGTATCATGGTATTGTTTGTTCATGTGATTTTTATGATGTCTAACAAGGTTTGATTTCTGAATAAAACATTTCCCACACTGTGAACATGAAAATGGCTTCTCCCCTGTGTGATTTTTCTGATGTCTAACAAGGCTTGAATTCTGAATAAAGCATTTCCCACACTCTGAACATGAAACTGTCTTCTCCCCTGTGTGAGATCTTTGATGCCAAACAAAATATGATTTCTCAATAAAACATTTCCCACACTCTGAACATGAAAATGGCTTCTCCCCTGTGTGATTTTTCTGATGTCTAACAAGGTGTGATTTCTGAATAAAACATTTCCCACACTCTGAACATGAAAATGGCTTCTCCCCTGTGTGAAGTTTCTGATGTTCAACAAGGTGTGATTTCTCAATAAAACATTTCCCACACTCTGAACATGAAAATGGCTTCTCCCCTGTGTGCTTTTTCTGATGTCTCACAAGGTCTGATTTCTGAATAAAACATTTCCCACACTCTGAACATGAAAATGGCTTCTCCCCTGTGTGTTTTTTCTGATGTCTAACAAGGTGTGATTTCTGAATAAAACATTTCCCACACTCTGAACATGAAAATGGCTTCTCCCCTGTGTGAGATCTCTGATGTTCAACAAGGTGTGATTTCTGAATAAAACATTTCCCACACTCTGAACATGAAAATGGCTTCTCCCCTGTGTGAAGTTTCTGATGTTCAACAAAGTGTGATTTCTCAATAAAACATTTCCCACACTCTGAACATGAAAATGGCTTCTCCCCTGTGTGTTTTTTCTGATGTCTAACAAGGTATGATTTCTGAATAAAACATTTCCCACACTCTGAACATGAAAATGGATTCTCCCCTGTGTGTTTTTTCTGATGTCTAACAAGGTATGATTTCCAAATAAAACATTTCCCACATTCTGAACATGAAAATGGTTTCTCCCTTGTAGGAGCCGTTTCATGTTCCACATCCCTTCTGTAACTTTTAGTTTTATTACAATTCTGTGATAAATCAGAATTTTGGACTTGTTTGAAAAGATCAGATGATAAAGCTTTCCAATGAAGGACTGGAGGTATATCTGGGACAGCAGCATGCTCTTCATATGTATTATGTGTGATAGTTTGATCATCTGTTTTAAATTTTGAAGATATTAGATGTCCATCTGAACTCCTGATACAGTCATCGGCTATAAATAAACACAATGTTATTATTTTTTAATTATATAACTTCGAAAGTAGATTTAGTTTTTTAACCATAACATCAGAAATTAAATTAGGAAACAAATTATTCTGAATTTGTTTTCCAATTTCGAGATCTAAGAGTTACATCTTCGTTCTCTGGAATGTGCTACAGTAAATAATCTCATTGATTGTCGCAATGTGACTGTAGGATAATGAGATAATGAGGGACAGGGGGCTCCTATACTTTCCCCCATGCTAGGAGACCTTAGCTATCCCTAACCTCTGGATTACCCCTTGAACGTGGAAGAAGGGGTAGGAGTAGGATGGAAATACAGATTAAGGCAGACGGTAAAACCAAGTTTCAGACACACTGCAAACTCACAGAAATAAACAGTGAGAGACTAAGGAGAAAAGCAAGACCAGGAAGGCAGAAACAACAAGGGTTAACACTACAACTGCTCACAGCAATAATGCACAACAACCACTAGTTTGTATCACAACACCTCACCACACTTGTATAGGTAAACTATAGCTGGCGTTAATGGAATAGTCCAGCCAGCATATACAGAAGGGGAGCAAATGATACTGGCTCCCCTACAGCATGTGATCAAAGACATTAACATGGAGCCCAGCAGAGAATAACTCTTGATAGTCTTACTAAGTATGTGGTTCAACACCTGCATCTCCCTGCGCTGCTCACAGACATCAGAGAAGTTAGCAAGCAGAGTGCCAGAATCTGTAATTTCCACAAATCCTGATACCGCCATGACAGTTGTCGATGCCTGCAACCGTCTGGTTGTGACATTGATCCACAACATAGACAATTTCAGAAAGGGTTTTTTTCGAAGAAGACAGATGCCAAATATTTAATGGGTTTGTCCGGGAGTGTAACATTGATGGCCTATCCTTAGGCGGGCTTTGCATGTTGCGACATCGCAAGCCGATGCTGCGATGTCGCACGCGATAGTCCCCGCCCCCGTCGCAGGTACGATATCTTGTGATAGCTGGCGTAGCGAAAATTATCGCTACGCCAGCTTCACACGCACTCACCTGCCCTGCGACCGTCGCTCTGGCCGGCGACCCGCCTCCTTCCTAAGGGGGCAGGTTGTGCGGCGTCATAGCGACATCACACGGCAGGCGGCCAATAGCGGCGGAGGGGCGGAGATGAGCAGGATGTAAACATCCCACCCACCTCCTTCCTTCCACATAGCCGCCGGCGGCAGGTAAGCTGATGTTCCTCACTCCTGCGGCGTTATACACAGCGATGTGTGCAGCCGCAGGAGCGAGGAACTACATCGTACCTGTCGCGGCAGCATAATTATGAAAAAGTCAGAGCCTGCAACGATGATACGATAACGACGCTTTTGCGCTCGTTAATCTAATCATCTAGCATTTACACACTACGATCTCGAAAGTGACGCCGGAAGTGCGTCACTTTCGATTTGACCCCACCGACATCGCATGTGTGATGTTGCAACGTGCAAAGCCGCCCTTAGGCTTTGTAACCAAAGTAGGTAGCAGGGTCTTGCTGTCTGTGCAGATAAACATTAGGTCTCCAATTCATCAAGACCGGCGATGTACAATGAAAATTGATCTCAGGGACTAGAGTGAAATTTCTGGCATAGGGAACGCTGCAGTTTGTTATGAATTAGAGAAGCGGTGGCATCACACCCTTCTTCTGGCCTAGCTCTGCCCAATTTGGCAAAGCTGGTTAAGACCTCCAAAAGTTGCACAATTTATTTTTTGTACATTCATTTATTATTGACTGTAGTATGGCTATGACGTATCAATGTTTGGAATCAGCGGTACAAAAGGATGTTGATGAAATAGAGAATCATGACTGTAAGGCACTAGAGTGTTAATAAGTGCTGAGAAAACCGTGCAATGTAAAACCAACAACGGTCATCGTAATCAAAGAAAACATGAGACTATAACAATATAACTCTGCAGTGCAGCCAGGCCAACCATCTGTCCTTATAAAATCCTTCTCTGGTCTTCTTTCCAAGCTTATTGAGCAATTCACTGGAGGCAAAAAAGGGGTTTTCAGGTTCCATCTGGTACCAACCATCAATGATGTATTTATGTATTTACTATTATCAAGACCAACATAATCCAAAAGCTCAAAAGGACCCATTGGGCAACGGGCTCCCAATTTCATTGCAAAATCCATGTCTTCCTTAGATACATGACCTCTTTCATTAAGATGCACGAATTCCATTAGGTATGGTACCAGAAGACGGATAACAATGAAGCCTGGGGTGTCCTTACATGACACAGGCATCTTTCCTAGTGTTTAACTGAAGTCTATGAGAGAGTCAGAAGTTGTTTGGCTAGTCATTGTTGTCTTAAATAAAATATTTTTTATTTTTCATTAAATATACAAATCCAATGTCAAATTTTCAGCAATAATAAACATAACTACAAACTTTCCATCCCCAACAACCCCTCCCCCCTCAGCGTACATATTACCCACATCTATATAAAAGATCTCACATTTGTGCCTTTCAGTGACATATATTGGAATGTGTAGAACCAGGTATCCCTGCTCAGAGACCAACATCTCCCAGCCCTAATATTTATCCATACTGCAACCACGGATTCCACAGTCTATCAAAAAGTGCAAGTTGTTTCCTTTTCCCATATATACTTCTCTCCATCCGAGCAATATGATTAACATATGCGATAAATTCCCCTCTAGTCGGTGGGTCCCCCTGCATCCAATGTTTGGCAATTACTTTCCTGGCCGCATACAGCAATCTGGCTATCACTATTTTAAAAATGTTGTCTACTCTGATTTCCTCCACATAACCTAGGAGACATACCAAAGGTTGTTTGGGAAGTTTGCATCTATAAGCGCCTTCTATTTTGTTAAGAACAGTTATCCAGAAAGACGTCAACCTGGGTCACGTCCACATCATATGGAAGATGCCGGCATCGTCTCCATTGCACCTAGGGCAGTCAGAGTTACTCCTCAGTCCCATTTTACACATAATTAGTGGGGATCTATATGCCCTATTCACCACATACAGATGGGACAATCTTGCTGGTTCACTCATTGATAATTTCGGAATGTACTCCAGGACACTTTCCCACACCTCATCAGTGATCCTGTCTATCTCTGCCTCCCATTTAGTTCTAGTTCTTACTGGGTGGTTAAGCAAATATGTATGCAATAGATCCCTATATATAGTTGATATGATTCATCTTGTGGGCACACTACTACACACATATTTCCATACTAGGTCTGCCTGAACCAGCAATGATTGTTTAACCCTCTGAGCCGCTACTGCATGTGCCATTCGTTTATAGTGGTAACACCCGGATGGAGATATCCCAAATTCATCTTGTATTTGTGTAAACAGCTTCTAATGTCTCTGGTCTAGAATTTGCCACATATACCATATACGTTTACGTGCCCATTCTTTAATTTTGTCTATCTTATATATCTCAGAGCAGTTATCATTTTCCCCACACCGGAGTGAATTCAGTTATTGCCGTAACCCCCCTCATCTGCTTGATCTTTCTCCAAATTCGGTTCATCAAATTAAGTGTAGGGCTTGTTTTCCCTAGTCTCACAAATGATCCGTCCTCCAATCCTAACACCAATGGTTGTCGATGTAAAACATGCCCCAACAATCTAGATGCTGTATCCACCGCCACTAAATTCGCCCATCCCCTGAAATGTTTACTCTGAGCTGCCAGATAATATATTCCCGGATTGGGTAACGCTAACCCTCCCTCGTCCTTTGGTCTCTGCAACGTTTCAAGTTTGAGTCTGGCTTGTTTGTTCTTTTAGATTAGAGCACGGAACATAGAATCAATCTCCTTAAAGTGACTCTGAGGGATCCAGATAGGAGTATTGTGTATCACGTAGAATATCATGGGCATATTTACCATTTTAATAAGATTAATCCGTCCTATTACTGATAAATAAAGCTTATTCCAAGCAGTTATCTTACTACGCAGTTGGTTCAGCAAAGGGACTAGATTAATAGTGATGTAATTCCCAATTGGTAAGGATACCTGTATGCCCAGATATCTAAACTGGTCCACAACCCGCAATCTGTTAACCTCATCACCCTAGGTCGACCAGTCTATTCCCGCGTCCACCTGGAAAAGGTTTGATTTGGTCCAATTTATAGACAGTCCAAAGATCCTTCCGAACCGTTCGATCACCTGCATGGCATGGCTCAATGATGCCCCTGGGTCTGTGAATAATAACAGAATGTTGTCTGCATAGAGGGCTATCTTTTCTTCTAGAGGGCCATATACAAATCCCTTTATGTCTCTGTTCTGCCGTATAGCAGCCGCCAGTGGTTCCCTCGCTAGAGCAAAAAGGAGAGGCGAGAGCGGGCAACCCTGACGAGTACCCCTTTGTAAGTCCACTGTGTGTGACAACATTCCATTAATTCTCACTTTAGCCACTGGTCTAGCATATAACAGCTGTATCCAAGATGTAAAGTTAGGGCCAAATTCCATATGTCTTAGCACTTCCCATAGATACCCCCATTCCACACTGTCAAATGCCTTATGGGCATCTAACGAAGCTATCACCCTCTGTCCTAGATTGTCCACCGGTAGCTGCATGTTAAGGTATAATCTTCGTATATTTTTCGCCGTAGATCTACTAGGCATGAAACCCGACTGATCTGGGTAAATTCGAGGAGATATCACTTCGGTTAATCGATTAGAGAGTACTTTGGCCAAAATTTTAACATCAGTCGTTAAAAGTGAAATGGGCCGGTATGACTCAGGGAGTTTTGGATCCTTAGCCTCTTTAAGTATTACTGTTATTATCGCCTCCCTCATAGACGCTGGCAGTGTCCCCCGCTCTCTTGCCTCCTCCAAGACATTCAACAAATTGGGTAAGAGTATTTCTTCCAGAGATTTGTACACCTCCACCGGCAATCCATCCACCCCTGGGGCTTTTTCATTTGCCATGCCATGCAAAGCTCTCTCCATTTCCTCAAGTGTAATTTGGGCCTCCAGACTGTGTCTCTCTGTCTCTGCTATTTTGGGTAATGTCATTGTATCTAAGAAAATCTCTAGGTCCTGCTGTCTCGACTCCCCTCTAGTGGAGTACAATTCCTCATAAAAGGCTGCGAACGTGTCCAAAATATCTTTCCCCTCCGTGACCAAATCTCCCGCTGTGGTGCGAATGCAGTGTACAAAGGATGGTTTTCTCTGGGCTGCCGTCACCACCGACAACAGGTGTCCCACCTTTTCTCCCTCCGCATAGACGTTCTCTCTGAAAAGCCTGTTTCCTGCTGCTTTCTTAAATAGCACTTTATTAACTTCTTCCTGAGCTGCTTTTAGCTTTTGCCTATACTCTGGTGTGGGCTGTGCTACCATCTCTGCTTCTGCTCCCTTCAAAGCCTCTAAGCAATCAATTTCCTCTTGTCTACTACGAGACTTACACTGGCAAACGTCTCTAAATAAAAGGCCTCTAAGGTATGCCTTCATGGCGTCCCAAACTACCAAAGGATCCGCACTACCTCTATTTAAGGCCCTGTCACACACACACACACACACACACACACACACACACACACACAGATAAACCTTTGGCAGATCTGTGGTTGCAGTGAAATCATGGCCATATTGTTCCATTTGTACACAGCCACAAACCTGGCACTGATTGTCCACAATTTCACTGCAACCACAGATTTATCTGTGTGTGTGACAGGGCCTTAAGGGTAAAATATTCCAGCATCTCACTAGATATACCGTCCATGTCAATACAATTTAACCAAACCGGGTGTAACTTCCATTCTCTTGTTAGCCTCTCCCCCACTCCTCGTTTTTTAATAGATACCAGGATTGGACTATGATCCGATATTACTCTAGTCAAATATTCAACATGCGCAATCCCAGAATCCATCAGATCATTTCCCAAGGCCAGGTCTATACGTGAAAGCGTACCAAGGGTCGCGGAGTGACAGGAAAAACAGGTCACCCCCAAATTTCTTATCCTCCAAACGTCTACCAACCCCAATTCTTGGATAAAGGTACCAAACCCTGTCGCTCCATCACTTCGCGTCTCCCGTGATTTTTTGCTCCTGTCCCAATATGCATCTATGACATTATTAAAGTCACCGACCAACAAGAATGGCAAATTCCCCCATTTAGCCAAGCGCTCTCTCACCTCTCTGATTTTGGCACTAGTGTAAGGCAGCGGAACATATATAGCAGTAATGCATAGTAATTGTCCATACAACTTACAGATCACCATTACATATTGTCCCTCTGTGTCTATCCATGTCTCCACTTCTTCATATTGGGCGGATCTATGAACCAACATAGAGACCCTGCTAGCATAGGTAGAGAAAGTAAAATGATATGCCTTTTGCACCCATCGTTTGTTCAGTACATTCGTCGTTTCACTTGTCAAATGCATCTCCAATAAACACATTACTGGTGGTCTCTAGTCTAGCATATATTTTATCATTGCATCTCTTCTACCTCTATCTGACAGTCCCCTTACATTCCAACATAATACTTTAATCTCCTCTCCCATATTGAATCACAGGTTATCTTTGTACAGGCATTTTGTCCCTCTGTACGCTGAGTCTTTCCCTTCCCTAGCCCTCCCCTTAGAACCGCCCCAACTTAACTCCTCCACCTCCGATTTACATCTTTAACTCCCTTATGGGGAATGAGGTCTATCTGTCCTAGACCGGTCAACCTCTCTCCTCTTTTTCTCCCGTACCAAACCTGTCTCATCCTAGTGAGCAGAACCCCCTAACTCACCTCCCGCCTTAACCATATTCGTTTTCATTTGCAAATTTCATATAATGTAAACAGTTAACCTGAAAATTTGAAAACTTAAATATTTATCAATCGCCGCTGAACGGCCATAAGAAAAAAGAATTATTATCGACCTCCTGTCATTGTCCAGCTTATTGTTAGTGAATTCCGCTGTCTCATCTAACACTCAGGAACAGGAGCAGGAGATCAACAATGATAACCCGGTAGAAAAAAAAACCCCAAAAAAAAGGAGGTACTGTCTCTACAACAAAGATGGGCCTATGAAGTTTCCTCCTCTTCTAGTGTATGCAATTGCTTATGAATAACCAGTCTTGAATCCCAGGAAAATCACGAGATTGCAATATCGCTCGTAGCTAGCTTCTATCCTTCTCCTGTTGCTTGCGGGCTTCCTTGCATTGATGTCTATCCACTTCATGACTTCTTCCGGATCAAGAAAGAAGTGAACCTTCTCCAGTGCTACTACTCGGAGTTTTGCTGTGAAAATCATGGAGTATTTAACCTCCAGCTCTCGGAGTCGTCTCTTTACCCTTGTGAATTGCATTCTTTGTTTCGGTACAGAGTAGTCAGGGTATATAGCTACTGGGTGTCCATCTATTGTCAGAGTCTCCATATCCCTTGTCTTGCGTAGAATAATATTCCGGTCTCTGTAGTTAAGAAGCTTCGCCAGCATCATACGAGGTCCCTTGCCAGGTAGCTGCGGTTGCATTGGAACCCTGTATGCCCTTTCAATAGCGTATAGCTATAATCTTCTCTTTAAGTCACATTTCTATGAAGTCAGTAGGACTTCTTCCCTCAGCTCTTTCTGGGATGCCCACCAGTCTTATATTGTTCCTCCTGGAACGGTTCTCCAAGTCGTCTGTTTTTGTGGCCATCTCAGATATCTGCTTCTGGAATTTTCTCTCTGCTTTTTGTAGTGCAACTATGTGATCCTCAGCTGTCCCCACTCTTTCTTCCACACCACTGGTTCTCATATTGTCACGCTCCCCGGGTCCCCTGCCTCGCTCCCCGGCTCCCCTGCCACGCTCCCCGGCTCCCCTGCCACGCTCCCCGGCTTCCCTTCCTCGCTCCCCGGCTCCTCTGTCAGGCGTCCCCCGCTCCACAGCCTCCAGGCCCCATCACCTGCGGTCCCCAGGCGGCCCGGTCCCCGCTCCCGGCGCCCGTCGGCAGCTTCACTCCAGCCCGGCTCTCCTGCCTCCTGTTCACCGCTCCCTGCCCGCATTAGGGCGCGCGCGCGCGGTCATTGACCCTTTCTTAAAGGGCCAGTGTCCTCCAACAGGATATTGAAGGATCAGGTACTGGGTATATAGGGGGATCTTTTCCAAGTGGGCGGGGCCTGTTCTTCGTGTTTTCTAAGCTAGGAGTCAGGTCTCCTTGTGTCTTGTGATATACTTACCTATCTCTCTCGTAGAGCCGTTCCTGCCTCGCCAAGCGGTCCTGACGATCCCCGAACCCCGAACGGTGACGGTCTGCCATCCCGTCAGTTCCTACCATCTCCGATCCCTGTGGTGACCCGCCTTCTCGCTCCATTGGTTCCGGACTCTGCCTGACGTCATCTCGGCCTCCGAACCTGAGCTCCGTCACCCGGACTACCATCAGAGACCCCGTGGTCCCAGGGACTTCTTCACTCCACTCCTCTGAACGGACTGTCCTGCTAGTGCTCCGGCTACCGGGCACCTTGCCCTCGGTGAGGTGTTCAGCCCAGTGGATCCACCTCCTGGGTCTGCCCGTCCACCTAGCCCTAACAGTAAGAACAGGCCATGGATCCCGCCGAAGCACTAGCGGCCCAGCTGGGCACCCTGCAGCAGGAACTTGTACGACAGCGCGAGACCCAGACCCGCATGCTGGCCTTCATGTCCTCTGTGGATACCCGCCTGCACACGCTGCAAGCATCTGCCACGTCCATGGCGTCTCAGGTTGCTACTGCACAGTCCACGGCCACGGTTCCTGTGGCGGCTACCTCGGAAGCTTCTAACCTCCGCTTGGCCTCTCCACCCCGATATGCCGGAGATCCCAAGACCTGCAGAGGATTCTTAAACCAGTAGTCCCTCCATTTCAAGCTGCTTCCGCACCTGTTTGCCTCCGACCAAGCCAAGGTGGCGTTTGTGATGTCCCATCTAGAGGGTGAGGCACTGGCCTGGATGAACCCCTTGTGGGAAAAGGAGGACCCTGTGACCACTAACATCCAGGACTTCCTGCAGGCATTTAGAAACACCTTTGACGAACCCGGACATGCCGCTGCATCCGCCTCATCACTCCTCAGGCTACGTCAGGGGACCATGACGGTAGGGCAGTATGCCATCCGCTTCCGTACTTTGGCCTCAGAATTGGGATGGAACAATGAAGCCCTCACTGCCGCCTTCTGGGAAGGACTCTCCAGCCGTATTAAGGACGAGCTGGCAGGCCGCGATGTTCCTTCCACCCTGGATGCCCTGATCGCACTAGCCACCCGCGTGGACCTCAGATTCCAGGAACGATCTAAAGAGGTGTCCCGTGAGAGACATCCGATACGGCATTCCTCTCCTCCGCAGAAGCCCGCCGTACTTCAGTCAGCGTCGTCTGGTGTCTCTGTCCACGAGCCCATGCAGATTGACCGTTTGCGGCAGTCCGAACAACGCCGAGCAGAACGGCTCGCCAAGGGCCTCTGCTTCTACTGCGGAGAGGGCACACACCTTCTACGCTCCTGTCCTGAGAGGCCGGGAAACTCCAAAGCCTAGGGTTGGTAGGAGAGGCCACCCTAGGTGCTGGGACTCTCTCAGACCCGGTTACGTGGACTGTTCAAGTGACAACGGGAGAGACGCGGTTCACGGCCGAGGCGTACCTCGATTCCGGGGCAGCAGGCAATTTCATCCAGCAGGCCACGGTGGACAAGTACCAGGTGCCTGTTACCCCACTCGACAAACCCCTCGTGATTGCCTCTGTAGATGGGAGACCCCTCTCTGACACCATCTCGTGGATCACCAAGCCGCTGGAACTACGTATCGGTGCCCTGCACACCGAGAACATCGCTCTCTACGTCCTCCCACACATGTCCCATCAAATCCTGCTGGGACTCCCCTGGTTACGGACACACGAACCGTCAGTCAGCTGGTGTACTGGTGAAATCACCCGATGGGGCTCCTCTTGCCACGAGAACTGTCTGAAGACTATACAGCCCATCCGACGACCTCCGGTTCCGGAGTCCCTACCGGGACTGCCCTCGGCCTATTGGTCCTTCGCGGACGTCTTTGATAAAAAGGAGTCAGAGGTACTTCCGCCACATCGTCCTTATGACTGTGCCATCGACCTACTCCCGGGAACTACACCACCTCGAGGACGGATATATCCACTGTCTCCTGCTGAAACAAGGGCCATGTCTGCCTACATCACGGAGAACCTGGCAAGGGGATTCATTCGGAGATCCTCCTCTCCTGCGGGAGCAGGCTTCTTCTTCGTTAAGAAGAAAGAGGGCGACCTACGCCCATGCATTGACTACCGGGGATTGAACCAGATCACCGTGAAAAATAAATACCCCCTGCCGCTCATCCCCGAATTGTTTGATCGGCTTGGAGGAGCTCGTGTGTTTACCAAGTTGGATCTTCGGGGTGCCTATAACCTGGTCCGCATCCGCTCTGGGGACGAATGGAAGACCGCATTCAATACTCGCGATGGGCACTATGAATACTGTGTGATGCCCTTCGGCCTCTGTAACGCACCAGCAGTGTTTCAGGAATTGGTGAACGACGTGTTCCGGGACCTTCTCTACGTCTGTGTGGTGGTGTATCTGGATGATATCCTAGTCTTCTCTCCGGACCTCCAGACCCACAGAGAGAACGTGCAGCTGGTTCTACAAAGACTGAGAGAGAATCGTCTGTACGCCAAGTACGAGAAGTGTGTCTTCGAGCAGTCTTCTCTTCCCTTCCTGGGTTACGTAATCTCCGATACCGGTCTGCAGATGGACCCGGAGAAGGTCTCTTCCATTCTCAACTGGCCCCCTCCTTCCGGATTGAAGGCAATCCAACGCTTTCTGGGATTCGCAAACTATTACCGTCAGTTCATCCCTCACTTCTCTGCTCTGACTGCAACTCTCTCCGCCTTGACCAAGAAGGGGGCTAATCCAAAGGACTGGTCACCTGCGGCCGACGCCGCGTTTGGCTCCCTGAAACAGGCATTTGCTTCTTCCCCTGTGCTCCACCGTCCTGAGTTAAACCGACAGTTCACCTTGGAGGTGGATGCCTCCTCCTCCTCGGGAGCCGGAGCAGTGCTCATGCAGAAGTCCTCCTCCGGGAAGATGGTTACTTGCGGTTTCTTCTCCAAGAGCTTCTCAGCGCCTGAATGCAACTATACCATCGGTGACCGAGAGCTATTGGCAGTCAAACTGGCTCTGGAGGAATGGCACTACCTTCTGGAGGGAGCAGTGTACCCCGTGATCATTTACACGGACCACAAGAACCTAGAATACCTGTGGTCCGCTCAGCGACTGAACCCACGGCAAGCCAGGTGATCCTTGTTCTTTGCCAGGTTCGATTTTCAGCTCCATTTTCGACCCGCGGACAAGAATGTACGAGCAGATGCCTTGTCCAGATCATTCATGCCCATGGAGCAGGAGGAGGAGACATCCCAGCCCATCATCTGCCCTAGTAAGATCATTCCGGTGGCTCCTGTCACCCTGGCCCAGATACCGCCCGGGAAGACCTATGTCTCTGAGACTGAGAGGCAAAAAGTGTTGCACTGGGGCCATGCCTCGAAAATAGCCGGCCATGCTGGTCAAAAGAAAACATGGAGTACAATTGTACGTCACTACTGGTGGCCATCCCTTCGCACGGACGTCGCTTCTTTTGTCTCAGCCTGCTCCTCTTGCGCCAGGAACAAGACGCCCAAACACCTGCCATATGGTCGTCTTCTGCCTCTGCCTATACCCTCCGTTCCGTGGCAACACATTGCAATGGACTTTATTACGGACTTGCCCCTGTCCTCCGGACACACAGTCATATGGGTCGTGGTGGATCGGTTCTCCAAAATGGCTCATTTCGTCCCTATGGCTGGACTGCCCTCTGCCCAGGAACTCGCTGACGCTTACATACAGCACATCTTCCGGTTGCATGGCTTTCCATCTCACATTGTGTCCGACAGAGGAACTCAGTTTACCTCCCGCTTCTGGAGGGCCCTCTGCAAACATCTGGGAGTGACTCTGGACTTTTCTTCAGCCTACCATCCTCAGTCGAATGGCCAAGTGGAACGAGTCAATGAGATCTTGACCTCCTTCTTACGTCACTACGTTAACGCCCATCACGACGACTGGTCCACGCTTCTTCCTTGGGCTGAATTCTCCCATAACCACCACGTCAGTGAGTCCTCCTCCAGCTCTCCCTTCCATGTCATTTACGGACTTCAGCCTTCCGTCCCATTACCTGTATCCTCTTCCTCGGATGTCCCTGCTGCTGATGCTGTAGTCCGTGACTTTACAACAATTTGGGACTCTGTCAAGACGTCCCTTGGACGTGCTTCCCTGCGGATGAAGAGACACGCAGACAAGAGGCGTCTGGATCCTCCGTGTTTCTCTCCAGGTGATCTGGTCTGGCTTGCTTCCAAGTACGTCCGATTGAAGCTACCATCATACAAGCTGGGTCCTCGCTACATCGGGCCGTTTAAAGTCCTCAGCAAAATAAATGAGGTCTCCTACAAGCTGCAGCTCCCGGCCACGATGAGGATACCCAACTCCTTCCACGTCTCCCTGCTCAAGCCGGTTGTCCTTGGTCCCTTCTCCGCTGCTGCCAGTTCTGCTCCTCCTCCTATTGCTGATGATGACATCTATGCGGTAAGGGATATCGTGGCCATGAAAACCGTACGGGGCCGACAGTTCTTCCTGGTGGACTGGGCAGGGTATGGTCCTGAGGATAGGTCCTGGGAACCCCGGGAGAATGTGGGTACTCCCCTGATCCGTGCCTTCCTGTCCCGGTTGCGGGGAGGGGGGCGTGGGGGAGGAGGTACTGTCACGCTCCCCGGGTCCCCTGCCTCGCTCCCCGGCTCCCCTGCCACGCTCCCCGGCTCCCCTGCCACGCTCCCCGGCTTCCCTGCCTCGCATTCCCGGCTCCTCTGTCAGGCGTCCCCCGCTCCACAGCCTCCAGGCCCCATCACCTGCGGTCCCCAGGCGGCCCGGTCCCCGCTCCCGGCGCCCGTCGGCAGCTTCACTCCAGCCCGGCTCTCCTGCCTCCTGTTCACCGCTCCCTGCCCTGGCTTCTGGCACCCGGGCCTCGCGCATGCGCATTAGGGCGCGCGCGGTCATTGACCCTTTCTTAAAGGGCCAGTGTCCTCCAACAGGATATTGAAGGATCAGGTACTGGGTATATAGGGGGATCTTTTCCAAGTGGGCGGGGCCTGTTCTTCGTGTTTTCTAAGCTAGGAGTCAGGTCTCCTTGTGTCTTGTGATATACTCACCTATCTCTCTCGTAGAGCCGTTCCTGCCTCGCCAAGCGGTCCTGACGATCCCCGAACCCCGAACGGTGACGGTCTGCCATCCCGTCAGTTCCTACCATCTCCGATCCCTGTGGTGACCCGCCTTCTCGCTCCATTGGTTCCGGACTCTGCCTGACGTCATCTCGGCCTCCGAACCTGAGCTCCGTCACCCGGACTACCATCAGAGACCCCGTGGTCCCAGGGACTTCTTCACTCCACTCCTCTGAACGGACTGTCCTGCTAGTGCTCCGGCTACCGGGCACCTTGCCCTCGGTGAGGTGTTCAGCCCAGTGGATCCACCTCCTGGGTCTGCCCGTCCACCTGGCCCTAACACATATCAGCTTTCTTCTGATCTTTTTTGAGAGTAGCTATATCTCCCTTTATTCCCAGCACCTGCTGGGTTAAAGTTGTGAGGGCCTGTTTGCAGAAGGAGACCACCTGAAATACATCCTTAATAGTGGGGTTCTTCTGTATTTCATCTGCTGCCTGCTGCTCTCCTGAATCCTCATCCTGTTTATCTTCCCCTGATTCTCCCCTTGCTCCTTCAGCCTCCTCCGAGTCTTCCTCCTCCTCCCGTTTTCTTCCACCATCTTACCAGGCTCCCCCAGAGGTTCCTCCGATTGCCTTGCATACTGTGCCAGCTTTGCAGCCGCTTCCATGCGGCGCTGGCAGGCTACGTTTGCCTTCTCTGGCTCCTCTCTGACCTCGGTGCCATCTTGTAAGCCAGGCACTTTCCCGGCTCCCACTTCCTTCTGCCGCCGCTTGGTCATCTCGCTGATTCAGGAGCTGGAACTTCTTCTGCTGGGAGTCGGGTCCTTCCCTTGTCCTCCGGTGCCACTATACCCGTCGGCCATGCGGTGGTTCCGGCGGTGTCACGGTGAGTCAGCGGGAGAGTGTCTCCTCGCGTGCGCTCACATCCCGGTCCAGGCTCCGCCCCCCAGTCATTGGTGTCTTAATGACCTCCACCAGCTTCATCATTGGATTAAAGAAATGCAGCCCTCCGAACTGATCCTGCCTAGTTGTGGAGTTGGCTATGTCAGCTATGAGGAAGTGTTGCTGGCAAATATGGTGTGTTCTGGTGCAAATTTGTCCAGTGTCTTCATTAGTGCATTTTTCACTTCCATGTTTTCTATTATGACTTCTACCACCAGATCATCCCTGTGCACCACGGCTGCTGGGTCTGTGCTTGTGCTGAAGTATCAGAGGGTTTTGCTGATGAATTGTGAATCAGCCTCAGGCTTGTCCGCAAACATCTTCTTAGTGACCATTTTCAAGCTGTCTTCAATACTTTTGGCAAACTTTTTCAAGATGTCATCAGTCTGGTCCACAAAAAAAACAGTGTGTCTGTTTGCTGCAGCTACCTGCACTATCCCGGCACCCATCAGGCCTCCTCTGATCACAGTCACGTGCTTGATAGTCAGCTTGTTCGCAGTGGCGCCGGAGGCCATACATTTTGTTATGAATTACCAGTAAGAGGAGGCCATGTCTGCTTGTACTGCTGGGAGCTGAAGGACATGCGAGTGAGGTCACCACAGTGCACTGTGATGATTTAGTCGCACAATCTTTTTTCACAACTCTGTGTTGCATAAAAAATTGATTGAAAAGTGATTTCTGTCAGAATTCTGGCATAATTGCTTTGAAGAAACAAGGTCTAGGTGTCAAATCTCCTTTTGTAGGTGTCTCCAATCCTTCCAGGGTAGTTTGCCAGTAGTTCACATTCTCTAAAGCAATAATTTTATTAGATATTTTTTGTTAGTTTAAAAATTTGGTATTTAAGTGTGCGGCTGTAACTCTTTGTTTCTATTATTCAGACACACACACACACACACACACACACACACACACACCAGCCTGTCTGCTCTTCAGCTTTAGACTCCTGCCAGCCTGTGTCCTGGTCAGTTCTTTTAGACTCCTAGATTTAAAAGACCTTTGGATACATCATGTCACATGACTTCATAAAAGGTCCTTAAACAATCAACCTTAGAATACACTGATGGGGATCCTAAGAAACTGGGGTTCCTGAGAAATTGCACAGTTTGACTCCTCCCAACGCTGGCCCTGACTATAACTAGGGCTTATTTTTAGGGAAACAGGGTGTTCATGAACCCTCTGCAGGTCTTTGAGTTGCCTTCATAACAACATAGAGAAGGGACTAGAAACAAACAGCAGAAGAAGCAGAAGCAAAGAAAATACAGCTGAAAAAACCCACAGCAGAAAGCCTAAAAATGTAAACACAAAATTAGTGCAGAGAGTACATAAGTAGATATCTCTTACTGGATAGAGCTGGAGGAAACACATCCTGAGGAACATCGGGATCTTCTTGTTTACAGTCCTGTGGGAGAAGAGGACGGGGACATCTCTCTGGTGTTGTCCTCTTACTGGATAGACCTGGAGGAGACACATACAGGGACTGAATTCATTCCTTACATACAGATAATTATAGGCCATGTGTATTTAGTCCTGTCAATTACCTGGTGATGTGAGGGGCTGGGAATCCTCCATCATGCCGTCCTTGTACAGATCTTTGTGTCCTTCTAAATACTCCCACTCCTCCATGGAGAAATAGACGGTGACGTCCTGACACCTTATAGGAACCTGACACATACAATGATACCGTCACCCCCGATCCCTTCATAGCGTTACTGTATAATGTCCCAGCATTCCCAGCAGTGTCACCTCTCCAGTCAGCAGCTCAATCATCTTGTAGGTGAGTTCTAGGATCTTCTGGTCATTGATGTCCTCATGTATCAGGGGGTGAGGTGGAGGCCCCGTGATTGGGCTCAGGGGTCTTCCCCATCCCTCAGACACAGGGGTCTGACAGCGCTCACTAGAGGTCTTCTTCACTACTGTGTAATCCTGGTTATGGAGAGACACAGTAATAAATCTCACTCCAGACATTTCCAGAGTCCTCACCTCTCCAGTTCTGTCCATCTGTTATTCCCATAGATAAGAATGATGTAATGTGACGTCATCAGAATCTCTCACCTCTCCAGTAAGCCGGAAGAGGATCTCTAGGGTGAGGTGTAATATCCTCTGCGCCATCTTGTCCCTGTCCACATCCATCCTTGATGGGTCAATTAGGAGAATTCTCTTATATAGAAGATCTCCACTGAGAGGATCCGATATTGTAGGGAACTAAATGGGGAGAAGATGACGATGTGACACAGGGCCAGATTAAGGTTGGTGGGGGCCCCTGGGCAGAAAGTTTGGTGGGGACCCAATAATGTTAACATTTTTAGCCATAACAGTAGAGCACGAACTGTAGCATTAAGATATAAATACAGCACCTCAGTCTCACATTCCCCCTTCTCAGCATACTGTGCCCTCCATACTGTGCCCTCACACTGGCCACCATGCTGCCCCTTCTCTATACTGCCTACCTCCTTCACTATATAGTTACTATACTATACCTCTGTCTCACATTCCCCCCTCCTCAGCATACTGTGCCCTCCATACTGTGCCCTCACACTGGCCACCATGCTGCCCCTTTTCTATACTGCCTACCTCCTTCACTATATAGTCACTATACTATACCTCTGTCTCACATTCCCCCCTCCTCAGCATACTGTGCCCTCCATACTGTGCCCTCACACTAGCCACCATGCTGCCCCTTCTCTATACTGCCTGTCTCCTTCACGATCCAGTCACTATACTGCACCTCAGTCTTGCATTCCCCTCCTCAGCATACTGTGTCCTCCATACTGTGCCCTCACACTGGCCACCATACGGCCCCTTCTCTACACTGCACCTCAGTCTCACATTCCCCCTCCTCAGCATACTGTGTCCTCACACTGGCCACTATGCTGCCCCTTCTCTATACTGCCTACCTGCTTCATTATCCAGTCACTATACTGTACCTCCGTCTCACTTTCCCCCTTCTCAGCATACTGTGTCCTCCATACTGTGCCCTCACACTGGCCACCATATTGCTCCTTCTCTATACTGCCTACCTCCTTCACCATCCAGTCACTATACTGTACCTCCGTCTCACATTCCCACTCCTCAGCATACTGTACCCTCACACTGGCAACCATGCTGCCCCTTCTCTATACTGCCTACCTCCTTCACTATCCAGTCACTACATGGTACCTCCATCTCACATTCCCCCTTCTCAGCATACTGTGCCCTCCATACTGTGACCTCACACTGGCCACTATGCTGCCCCTTCTCTATACTGCCTACCTCCTTCACTATCCAGTCACTACATGGTACCTCCATCTCACATTCCCCCTTCTCAGCATACTGTGCCCTCCATACTGTGACCTCACACTGGCCACTATGCTGCCCCTTCTCTATACTGCCTACCTGTTTCATTATCAAGTTACTATACTGTACCTCCGTCTCACATTCCCACTCCTCAGCATACTGTACCCTCACACTGGCCACCATACTGCCCCTTCTGTACACTGCACCTCAGTCTCTCATTCCCCCTCTTCAGCATACTGTGCCCTCCATACTGTGCTCTCACACTGGCCACCATGCTGTCCCTTCTCTATACTGCCTATATCCTTCACTATCCAGTCACTGTACTGTACCTCCATCTCACATTCTCCCTCCTCAGCATACTGTACCCTCACACTGGCCACCATGCTGCCCCTTCTCTATACTGCCTACCTCCTTCACTATCCAGTCACTACATGGTACCTCCATCTCACATTCCCCCTCCTCAGCATACTGTGCCCTCCATACTGTGACCTCACACTGGCCACCATGCTGCCCCTTCTCTTTACTGCTTATTCCCCCCCACTATCCAGTCTCTATACTATGCCCCTCACACTTTTCTTTCCCAATACTGTCCACTTACAATTTTCTCCTACCATACTGCTGCCTCACACTTTCCAATGGTGCCCCCCTGATTGCTGTGCAGGGGCAAATATGCCGCATGCCCCCCAAAGGTACGCCCCTGTACAGTGTACAGGAGAATACATGACTGGTACACGCAGGGCCGGCTCCAGGTTTTTGTGGGCCCTGGGCGAAAGAGTTTCAGTGGGCCCCATCCACACATAGACATGCACAGATACATACACATACAGGCATACGTACACATATATATTTAAAGAGAAATTCACAAAAACACATATAAAACAGACATAAATCTAGACACAGTCATATACACTGACATACATAGATACACATCATACATGCACACACAGACAAATTTTTAAATTTTTATATATATTTCTCATATTGGGAAGCCGGCAACAGCCTCATTCACCTCCCCGCTTGTCTCCATCCAGCTCCGCCTGGGCATGTGTCTGTGCCACGCTGATTGGTGGCAGTCACTAACAGACATGGCTGCACATAGAGCACACTAACACTGTATATACATTACAAGAGAGGCTGGGGACATACACATTACTGGGGGGCATACATATTACTGAGGAAAGGGGTATATATCAATGGGGGGCATACAGCTCTAGAGGGGGGCAGTGGCTCTGAGGTGGGGGGGGACAAACAGCTCTGAGGTGGGGGGGTGACATGCAGCTCTGGGGGTATACAGTTCTGGGGTGAAGGGGACATACAACTCTGGGGGAATAGTAGTATGCAGCCCCCATATTCCTCCATATAGTGTTATGAAGCTCCCATAGTCCTCCATATAGTATTATGCAGCCCCCATGTAGCACTATGTAGCCCCCATATTGCATTATGCAGCCCCCATATGGCACTATGCAGCCCCCATATGGCACTATGCAGCCCCCATATGGCACTATGCAGCCCCCATATTACATTAAGCAGTCCCCATATAGTACAATGCAGACCTATATAGCAGTAGGAACCTTCATGTCGTATACAGCCCCCATATAGCACAATGCAGACCCATATAGCATTAGGCACCCTCATGTAGTACACAGCCCCTATATAGCACAGTGCAGAGCCAGATAGCATTAGGCATCCTCACACAGTACACAGCCCCTATACAGCACAGAGCAGACCAGATAATATTAAGCACCTTCACGTAGTACACAGCCCCTATATAGCACAGTGCAGAGACAGATAGTATTAGGCATCCTCATGTAGTATACAGCCCCTATATAGCACAGTGCAGAGCTAGATAGCATTAGTCACCCTCATATAGTATACAGCCAGTATATAGCACAGTGCAGACCCAGATAGTGTTAGGCATCCTCACGTAGTATACAGCCAGTATATAACACAGTACAAACCCAGATAGTGTTAGGCATCCTCACATAGTACCGGGTTTACTGTGATACAGACACCAGATGTTATACAATATACATATTATTATACACCATCTGATGTGTGTACACAGTATATCACACTGCTCTGTACACTGTATGTGGTATACCATGTACACAGTATATCACACTGCTCTGTACACTGGATGTGGTATACCATGTACACAGTATATCACACTGCTCTATACACTGGATGTGCTATACCATGTACACAGTATATCACAATGCTCTGTACACTGGATGTGGTATACCATGTACACCGTATATCACACTGCTCTATACACTGGATGTGGTATACCATGTACACAGATATACAATGTCCTGCACTGATCACACCTGGGCCTACAGCACCTCACATATCCTATATGTAATATGGGCCATATAGTGTAATGTGTGCTGCAGGCTCAGATGTGATGTTTGTGCTGGAGCTCAGTGTGAGTTATTGCAGGGGAGGGATGAGGCCGATGACCCGGCACTGACAGCCCGACCTGATCTGCAGCAGTTCACACTCCTGCAATAACTCACACTGATCCCGGGCAGAGCTGCTGCTGACACTATGGAATCCCGTCCTGCTCCCTCCTCACTGCAACCTCCTGCCCGGCACCATGATGAATGACGTCACACTCACCGTCATTCACTGAGTCCTCTGCTCCGGTCCTCCCACAAGCTCCTCTACGGCACGAAGAAGCAGCAGCAGGCGCGTGGTGACGTCATCCTTGCAGACGCAGCCCACACAGCGTGCAGTGGGCGTGTCTGCAGCACAGTGACGGCCGGGATTGAAAATCTTTAAAGGTACAGTGCGGTCCTCAACACTGCGGCGTTAATAAAATGGTGGCTGCACTGATAGTGGTGGCGGCCCCCTCAGAAGCTCTTGTGGTGGGGGCCCCAGGGCTGGAGCCCCGCCTATAATCCGTCCCAGATGTGACATCATAAAGAATCCTGTACAGTATTATAATTACAGGAGACTTTATATCTGATCACTGGTCGCAGAAATAACGCTAACATATATGGCATGAAGGAGGTGTGCCGCCCCTGCAGTGGATCGAACTGCTCGGATCTAGGGGTTGGTGATTACTCGTGGCTCGCGGGTCTCCTGACCCAGGGGCCGGGCCACACTCAAATGTGAAAGGGGGATATTTACAGGGCATTAGTATAGTTTATGATGCCACCCATGGTGTACGGTAATTGGGAGTACCACCGCTGCTGTTGGGAGTACCCGGGTGATGGAATGGGGCAGCAAGGTGACGTTGCCCTCCACGGGTAGGGGGGTAGGCCCTGGGACTCTGGATAGTGGTTATGGGGGTGCAGTGCGGGGGTCAGTCAGGTACTCATTCAGCAATGAAGCTGATGCTGACAACAGGGTAAACCAAGTCTCTGACTGCCGTTGCCTCTCGGGGGGAGCATGTCCGGGTCCCGTCCCCTGCAGCACTGCCTGGTGGTCCGTGACCTGGCTCCTGGCACAAATTTAGAGTGTCCGTTGTGGCCCGGTAGCTTGGCGCTTGCCGGGCCCCACTCCCCACTGTGGCTAAGTGAGGGAGCCTGCTCTCAGGGGCTCACGCTTTGGATTTTAGTGGGCCGCTTACTAGGAAAGCCCTATGTCCCTCGTTGCGCTAGTAACCCCGATCTCTGAGCTGGGTGGGAACAGTCCATAAAGGCCCCGTTCTCCTCAGGTTAATTGCCGGGTTGCCTGACGCTTCTCCTCGACCTAGGGTCCGTGTACCTCGCCGTGCCTTCGGTCCCGGACCGGTGATAAGACCAGGCTGCTGGCCGTCCTCCTCGACGGGTTCTAGGCACCTAGCCTTAATCCCTTGCGACCGGGGGTCCTACTCCTCTAGGTCCAGACCACCGTCTGCGACCCAGTCTGCTTCTTCCCTGGGAGCTCCAACTCCCAGCTTCCTCAGAGCTCCTCACAGCTCGAGGGTTACTACTCGACTGAACTGACACCTCCCTGCTTGACCCCTAGGTGGGCGGCCCTATTCCTGCTTAAGCAGTCCACTGGTGTGCCTGACAGGTGTGGTGCAAGATGTATGTAGGATTTGTGAATGCTGGTGGAGGCAGTACTGCAGGTTAGGTTCCCAGAATCATGGGGGTTGAATACTGCACGGGGAGGGCAGTTTGTGCAGTACCCTGTGACGACCCGAATAGACCAGGGCGTCACAAAGACAGTTCCTGGTTTTGGGCTGCAGAAACCGAAATGAAGATTCTTGATCCAATAATATTAAGAAGCGGCTTTTACTTGACATGTATGGCACGTGACACTTTTATACTATTCATCTGTTTGCTTGTTTTAGTTTTTTTTTTTTGTATGTTTGCAGGTTTTTAGCTTTCCAGATTTTTTTGTCTGATTTTTAAACTGCAATATATTTCAATATTTGCAAAATTACTGCATAATAATGACACTGAAAAAGACGTGGGTGTGTGGGTGGACGAGAAAACCAACCAGTGCCAGGAAGCTGCTGCCAAGGCAGATAATATAATAGGATGCAGTGAACAAGGCACAGATGCTCCGGACAAGAACAGTTTTGCCTCTATACAATTCTACTTCAAAACACTGCACTCTCATTAGCAGGAGATAGAGTAAAGTAAATCAACAGATTCGTTTTTTTGCGTGAAAGAATAAGTGTATTTATTTATACAAAATTAGTGGGAGGGACTAAAGGACGTTTCGGCCCAACCTGGGCCTTCTTCATACTAAGTCACACTGGAAGAGGGTAGAAAGAGGAAAAAAATATAATCACTATTTACATATAATATAAGAAAGAACATATTTACAAGTCATATACATATATACATAATTACATGGATAAGTATGTCATTGTGATTGTAAGTATGAAGTCTGTAATAACATTCTGGTTCAAGAGTGAGAATGACAGTGGATTATCATACCTCCATACATAGAAGCGCAATTTTCACTAGGGGAATCCTTCTTTTCTTATTACAGAAGTTATTATGGGTGCAAAGCCAGTGGAAAATTCCACCCAGGAGCAAATAGTTGAAATAATCTCAGTGTATAAGCCCTGTAGATAAAGGGTATGGTTATAAAGGAATAGCGTTTCTCCAAAAGGTTAACACAGCAGGGGAGGGGGGCAAGTTACCTTGCTTGTTTTCACAAGTAGTTTATTCATGCAGTTTGCTCTATGAAAATAAGGGATTTTAGTAACTCGTGGTCCCTAGGGACATGAAGAAATTGAGATTTATTGCAACGAGGATTTGGTGTTTAGTATATCCCCATATTAGAGCCCCTACTAGTCATTACCTTCAATTTACAGTATGAGACTAAGGTCACATGCATGGAGCATTGGTTTAGGGATATAGAGGGCTTTCTATCTGAAATATTACAAGGAAAGCTTTTAGTAAAGCTGTCATATGCAGGAGGTACAGTGAAAATAACATTATGGTCCTGGAAGTCGTACATATTACCTGTTTGTTTTGAGGTATAAGCGTAGCGGTGTGCGGTGAAGTCCCCTAAAATGTAGAAGGGGAAGGTGAAGTCATATATTAGGAAAAAAGGAAGTCCGGGACAGGTGAAATCGTTCAATACCTTTGCGGCCGTCTTCCCAGACTGTGGCACGGTGCAGTGTGCTGAACGGAGTGTGGGCTATTTAGCTCCACAAACCGGAAGTACGTACGGACGCCGGCGCATGCGCGCTGGCTATAGGATTTACTATTAGGATAATGACGGTACCGTCAAGTCCTCAATAGAAGCGCCCGCGCATGCGCATTGTGGTGAAACCTATACTTAGATGTGGGAGGAAATCTCGTCACACTGCTTTACTCATCAGGGGGATGGGGGAGGACAATATGTGTGTCCGTGGATAGATGGTGTATAATAATCTGCATCAGAGGGACAGTATTATCCGTCTAGTGGATATATATGGCAATGTAATATTCCATGGAATACATGAACGTACCAAGACGTATATGAGCAAATAGGACATATAAGCAACATGCAATATAAGCAATGGTCAAATACAATGAACTCATATTTCCATCAGAACACACTAGTCTTCAGTGTGTAAGTAAAAATTCTGAGGTATGGGAGGAGAGCATGACCTGGAAAAAAAGGATTAATGCACATAATAAAGGAAGGGTCCCAATATACTATAAAAGTGAAATAATATTGCCATATAATATTGACTAAATAGAGGGTGCTGATTTATACATTACCATCTACGTGTGAGTGTACAACTGAAGAAGGAAAGGTGCTGATGGTATTTCTCAAGTTTTCTGTAAAAAATATATATCAAAACAAGGTTAGTATGGTACAAGGCAAATCCGTGAGATTATGTTAGCCAATCTATTTCTCTATTTAATCCTCTAGGTTCCAAAGTTTGTAATTTGTGAATCCAAAAGCTCTCTCTTTTTCTGAGGAGCTCTATATGATTCCCTCCGCGTCTGGGCCTGTGCACTTTATCAATAACTTGGTAGCGTAATTGCGCCACGTTATGCTTCGCTTCGTGAAAGTGGTGTGGGATGGGTAACCATGTTTTACTGCACCTAATGGTCGACTTGTGGCTCGCAATGCGATCCCCCACATGCTGGATTGTTTCCCCCACATACAATAGTCCGCACGGGCACTTAATTATATAAACCACAAAATTGCTTTCGCACGTAAAGTATTCTTTTATGTGGAAGCTCTTACCGGACCTGGGGTGTGTGAAGTGATCCCCTTTTATCACATTAGAACATGATGGACAGTTCAAGCATGGGAATGTCCCGGTGCGTTTTGGTGCCAAAAGTGTTTGTAGATTTTTCTTGTCACTACCAATATCCGCTTTAACTAGGGAATCCCTTATATTTTGAGGTCTCTTCTTACACATGATGGGAGGAAGCATAAATGGCCCTATCCCCGGGTACGCTTTTTTTAGGAGTGGCCAGTGGCGATTAATGATGTTATATATTTTTGGCATGGAGGGGTGGTAGGTGTGTACAAATGGTACCCTCTCTATTGTTGTTGCATCTCTCTCTTGAGGCGTCATGATGGATACCCTTTCTCTTTCTGTCTCTAGTAATGTTCTTGGATAATTCCGTTCTAGGAACCGAATAGACATTTCATCTAGCCTTTGTTCTCTTGTGTTTTCATCTGACACTATCCTTTTGATTCTTGCAAACTGAGATCTCGGTAGACTATTTTTAGTTGACTTGGGATGACAGCTGTTGTATAAAAGTAAACAATTACGATCCGTCGGCTTGCGGTATAAGTCTGAAAAAAGGTTGCCTGCTGTGTCCTTCTTAATGTATGTGTCCAGAAAATTAATTTCTTCTTGATTATAATTGAGCGTAAATTTAAGCTCAGGCCACACATTGTTGATATGACTATCGAAAAGTAATAGACTTTCCAAGTCTCCCTGCCAGATGCAAAATATATCGTCTATGAAGCGAATCCACATAAACGTTAGTGTATCAAAAGAAGGATAAGAGTAGACAAAGCGTCCCTCGAAGTAGTCCATAAAGAGATTTGCATATGCCGGTGCTACATTCGAGCCCATCGCGGTCCCGTGTCTCTGAATATAAAAATCGTCCTTGAAAAGAAAATAATTTTCATTCAGGACTACTTCGAGGAGGCCCAGAATGAAGTCTATTGAATCCTGGTTGAGGCTAGTTCTATGGAGTGCAATTTCCGTTGCCCTAATGCCTTTATGGTGAGGTATTGAAGTGTATAAACTGCTGACGTCCCAGGTGCAGAGGAAACTGCTAGAGGGGACTTGTTTCAGATCCCTGATTTTCTGTAGAAAGTTGTTGGTGTCTAGAATAAAAGACTTGGTGTTTTTGGTCAGGGGGGTAAGGATTTTCTCTAAGTAGATAGATAAGGGTGAGAGAATCGATTCTGTAGATGCCACGATGGGTCGGCCAGGGGGACTGATAAGGGATTTATGGATTTTGGGTAATGTGTAGAATACCGGTGTTATGGGATGTAATTTGGTGAGAAATGTACGAGTTGTCTGATCAATAGTGCCCTTGTCAAGGTGGATGGACAAAAAATTCTGAATTCTCTGTTGAATTCTAAATACTGGATCCGAAGATATTTTTTGATATGTAACAGTATCATTAAGTTGACGTTTGATCTCATCAATATAATCCTGTGTGTTCTGAACTACTATGGCTCCTCCTTTGTCCGCAGGTTTTATGGTTATAGCCTTGTTATTTCTTAAGGAGGTTATGGCCGATCTCTCTAAGGTGTTGATGTTACTCCGAGTAGGGAAAAAACCCAATTCATGTTCGTGTATGTTGTCCTTAATGTCTCGGTCTACTAAGGCTATGAAAGTTTCCACAGCGTGATGTCACTAGTGCGGCCACATTTACAATATTCTGCACAATTTCGGGCTCCAGTGAATGAGGAGGACATAACTGAACTAGAGCGGGTGCAGAGAAAAGCGACCATTACAGGCATGGAAGGTCTGCACTAGGAGGACAGGTTAGCAAGCCTGGGGTTATTCATTTGGAAACACAAAGGCTACGGGGCGATTTTATTACAATATACAAGTATATCAGGGGCATTACTGAGATATTTCTAATGAGCTTTTTACAACTGAGGCCTGCAATGATGACAAGGAGGTTGAGTCATAATCACAGATGGGGATTCTTTACTGTAAGAGCAGTGAGAATATGGAACTCTCTGACACATGATCTGATAATTCTTCATAGACTACAAACATTATGGCGAGCTTGGATGACTTCCGTAAAAAGTATATTATGGCAGGTTATCCCTACTAGATTTTGTGATGGGACATTGATCCAGGGAACTAATCTGATATTTTTAGTCATGAAGGAATTTTTCCCCTTGTAAGGGTATTCACACCTCCGGAACGTTTCCACTTATTTTAGTGTCATACCCACAAATGTAAATGTATTTTATTAGGATTTTATGTGATATACCAGCAATAAGTAACAAGTATTTGTGAAGTGTAAAGGAAATGATAGATGGTTTTCTACATATTTAAAACTATAAATCTGAATATTGTGACGTGCATTTGTATTAAGCCCCTTGTAGTATGATGCCCCTGAGTGACCAATTGCCTCCAGAAGTCACATAATAAGTAAATTGAGTCACCTGTATCATTTATTCTCAGTATAACTACAGCTGTTTTGTGAAGGTTTCACAAGTTTTGTTTCAGAACATTAGGGATCAAAAAGCATCTTGAAAATCAAGAAACCCACCAGACAGGTCAGGGATAAAGTTGTGGAGACAAGTAAAGCAAGGCTCAGTTATAAAAAAAATAGCCAAAGCTCTGAACATCTCACTAAGCACTTTTCAATCCATCATCCAAAAATAGCTGGAGTATAGTGTGGAGACATGAGGGTCAGTGAGTACGGTCGTCCGCTGGCCTGGCTGTCTTCAGAAAGACCACTCTGACCAGGGCTCATCCCACTGAACGCCCGCACTTCTTCCTTGTGGGCAGGACACTACTCAGACAACACAGGATGAGGGAACCACACCTTGGTAAGATGTTACTGGTTCACCAACAGGCAAACATATATTGTACATTTCCAGAAAGATCACAAGATGGTACAAGCGACAGAGTCTCTCCCATCCGTTGGCTCGCGAGGGATTAGATTCTTTGCGACTTCGGGGCTTCCTGGACTAACTATCCCAGTCAGCAGCGCCTCACTTTTGATGAGCACCCACTGAAAGGAGTTAGCGGCAAGCTTAGAAAGATGACTGAGCACAGCAAGATACAGCATGTAGCCAGGCAACTGAATTGTCCTCACCTGGGTTATCCAGGCACAATTGTGGGCTCAGCATTGAGCAGTGAAGCAGATCTGTGATCTTGCAGCTAAAAATGTGCATTTTAGGCTGAAGTCCTGCAAAATGAATGTGGAAAGAGGAGGAAAGTCCTTTTTATACCCCTCAGTTCTCATTTCAGAGTAATGTATCTTACAGGATTGGTGGGAGATGGCTGTTCTCTCATTGGTTCAATTAAATTCGACTGCATAATATTCCTCTAATTGACATAGTCAAACAGGCTGAGGCAATCAACATTTAACAGACAATATGGCTCTGGTCAGTCTGACATGAAACAATGGCTAACTTCTCTTGATTTGCCAATCAAAAGCACAATATGTCTGGCCTAATTAAGAAAAGTTCACCCCTCACACAAATCTCCAGATATTTGTTTGTCACACAAAGCACAACTGCAAAACTACAAACACATGGCCTTCCACCTAAACTGACATCCCAAGCAAGAAGAGCACTATTATAGAGAAGCAGCCAAGAAGCCCGTGGTCAGTGGAAAAGCAGGAGCGATCCAGAGCTCAGGGGGAGAATCTGTCCACAGGACAACTATAAGTCATAAACTCCACAAATTTGGCCTTTATGGAAAAGTGGACATTTTTAAAAGCAAAACATAAGAATTGAAAATTTCTTCACAGACGCCGTCATCCAATTTACCTGAGATAGAGCTGTTTTATAGAGTAGAAAGGGCAAAAATGTCACCTCTAGATGTGCAAAGCTGGTAGACACGTCCCCCAAGAGACTGGCAGCAGCAATTGCAGTGAAAGGATGTCCTGCAAAGTATTCACTCAGGGGGCTGAATACTAATGCACATCACAATTTTCAGAGTTATATTTCTTAAAATGTTTAGAAATCCATGTATAATTTCCTTTATACTTTACAAGAATAAACGTACTTACTACTTTGTGCTGTTATCACATAAAACCCCAATAAAATCCATTTGTTTGTGGCTGTAATGTGAAAAAATGTGGAAATGTTCATCGGGTGTGAATAGTTTTTCAAGGAACGGTATGTCTACCTTCAACCTAAAAACTAAATTTTGTCACGAATGTTCTCCAGTCCACACCCGGATATTTTATGTAGACCAAATATTTTGGTGCAAACTTGTCACCATTTAGGAAAACATGAGACTTTTTGCAGTAAAAGTCACAAACAGGTCAAAGGAAAAATACAAAGCGTTTCTATTATGCGCAAAACTCATGATCCAATTGGACCAATATGAAGAATCTGGACCAAAAAACATTAATACGAGAAGATAAAAAAAAAAGTGACTTAGAAAAACCCAACAGAATTGATGAGTTGGATGTAGGTTTGTGGTGCGGAGCCCGTTATACCGGCAGACGGGATGTGACCGGAGGCAGAAATATTCACAGAAGGGAAAGATTTTACACTTTGTAGATAAATCCTCTCTTCCCGGGTTGTAACGGCCTCTAATGCCGGGATCACACGGCCGGATAAAGAATCATCACAGCTTCCTCCAGAAAACTAGGACAAGTCTTTTCTTATTTCTGTCACACGCAGATTCTGTCAGTGAGAAAGAAAATCCCCATCTGCACTGCCACATCCAATAACAATGGTATGAGGACGAGACGTTGTGTTATTTTATGGACAGCACTGAAAATACATACAGTAGTGTGAACGAGGACTAAAAGGAACCATCAAAGCTCTTATCTCTCCTAATCCTGCCATCTCCACCGCTCTCATTACACAAGTATAACACATATAATACTGGAGGATAAAACAAGACTGAGCAGAAGACCTTCACAGCCGTCTACACATCATAGGGAGATTTCATGGCCCCTTCTCTCCATCTACCTGATGATCCTGAGGAACATCGGGGTCTTCTTGTTTACAGTCCTCTGGGAGAAGAGGACGGGGACATCCAGTGGCGTAACTAGAGTTTGATGGGCCCTGGTGCAAACTTTGGACCGGGGCCCCCCTCCATGTACACAACACTTAGGGTACGGGATAATGATGCTGACACTTGGCTTTTACCCACAGCACCCAGGTTTCCAATGATCTAAAATCCCTCTATCAGCACCCAGCTTTCCCATGATCTGCTATACATCTCTCAGCACCCAGCTTTCCCATGCTCTGTCATACATCTTTCCCTCAGCACCCAGCTTTCCCATGATCTGCTATACATCTCTCAGCACCCAGCTTTCCCATGCTCTGTCATACATCTTTCCCTCAGCACCCAGCTTTCCCATATCAGAGCATGGGAAAGCTGGGTGCTGAGAGATGTATTGCAGATCATGGGAAAGCTGGGTGCTGAGAGATGTATAGCAGAGCATGGGAAAGCTGGGTGCTGAGAGATGTATAGCAGAGCATGGGAAAGCTGGGTGCTGAGAGATGTATAGCAGAGCATGGGAAAGAGCCCTTTTCCCTCAGCACAAAACATTCCCATCCCATACTTGTATCTTTTTCCTCCCTCATATATAGTTCTCCAAATACTATAATGGCCCCGCATAGCCTTCCATATAGTATAAAGGGTCCCACATAACCCTTTATATATTAGAATGCACCCCCATAGTCCTCCATGTATTATAATGCATTTCCCATAGTTCTCCATATTTTATACTGCACCACAGTCCCCCATGCTTTATAATGCACCCCCACAGACCATGTGTAAGGTAGCCTCCATAGTCCTCCATATATTATAATGTAGCCCCCATAGTCCTAGATGTATTATAATGCAGCCCCATAGACCTCCATGTATAATGCGCTGCTATAGTCTATGTATAAGGTGTCCTTCATGTTTATTATGCAGTCCCATAGACCTCCATGTATCATGCAGCCAGCACCCCCAGGCCTCCATGTATTATGCAGCCAGTCCCACCAGGGCCTCCATGTGTCATGCAGCCAGCCCCACCAGGTGTCATGCAGCCAGCCCCACCAGGGCCTCCATGTGTAATGCAGCCAGCTTCCCCCGGGCCTATATGTGTCATGCAGCCAGCCCCCCCAGGGCCTCTATGCGTCATGCAGCCAGCCCCCCCAGGGCCTCTATGCGTCATGCAGCCAGCTTCCCCAGGACCTCCATGTGTCATGCAGCCGGCCCCCCCAGTGCCTCCATGTGTCATGCAGCCAGCCCCCCCCAGGTGTTATGCAGCCAGCCCCCCCCAGGGCCTCCATGTGTCATGCAGCCATCCCCCCAGGGCCTCCATGTGTCATGCAGCCATCCCCCCAGGGCCTCCCTGTGTCATGCAGCCAGCCCCCCCAGGGCCTCCCTGTGTCATGCAGCCAGCCCCCCCAGGGCCTCCATGTGTCATGCAGCCAGCCCCCAGGGCCTCCATGTGTCATGCAGCCAGCCCCCCCAGGGCCTCCATGTGTCATGCAGCCAGCCCCCAGGGCCTCCATGTGTCATGCAGCCAGCTCCCCCAGGGCCTCCATGTATCATGCAGCCAGCCCCCCCCCACCCCCCCAGGTGTCATGCAGCCAGCCCCCCCAGGGCCTCCATGTGTCATGCAGCCGGCCCCCAGGGCTTCTATGTGTAATGCAGCCTGCCAGCCAGCCCCACCAGGGCCTCCATGTATCATGCAGGCAGCTTCCCCGGGCCTATATGTGCCATGCAGCCAGCAAAATAAAAAAACAAGTACCTCTCAGCTCCTTCTGACCCCTGCGACTGCGGTAGTTATGCCCCTGCCCCCATATGTCACACACCCTGCTCCCTATACAGCCTGCACCCCCATATCACACACACTACACCCCCATATCTCACACACCCTGCCCCCATATGTCACACACTCTGCTCCCTATACAGCCTGCACCCGCATATCACACACACACCCTGCCCCCATATGTCACACACTCTGCTCCCTATACAGCCTGCACCCCCCATATCACACACACACCCTGACCCACATATCTCACCCTGCCCGTACCCCAACTTACCCCTCTCAAACACTCTGCACCCTTCACATGCTTCTGTCACAGTCTGCAGCCCTCATATGCCCCTCACCCTGCAGCCCCTCCCCTCATGTCCCCTCTTTTCTCATTACCACTCATGTGTTCGAAGTATCTTCTCCTGCTTTCTCCCCGGCCTCCTGTGTCTCCTCCCACACAGTCACATGGGCGTGACGTCATCGCAGGTCCTGGTAGGGATGGTTTCCGTCTGCCGTGCAGGAGCGCATCTCCTCTGCAGCAGGTCAGGAACGCCTGGTGGCCTCTCCAGGTCAGGGGCCCCTCTGCCCCCTGCAGACACTGGGCCCCCCTGACTCACAGGCCGGCCCCCTAACGGTCGCGCAGTCGGCCACTACATAGTGGCACTACACATAGGGGCCCGGCAGCCGGCTCTGCAGAGCGGCTGCCGGGCCCCTATAACCCTGCGGGCCCGGTCGCAGTGGCGACCTCTGCGACCGCGATCGTTACGCCCCTGGGGACATCTCTCTGGTGTTGTCCTCTTACTGGATAGACCTGGAGGAGACACATACAGGGGCTGAATTCATTCCTTACATACAGATAATTATAGGCCGTGTGTATTTAGTCCTGTCTATTACCTGGTGATGTGAGGGGCTGGGGATCCTCCATCATGACGTCCTTGTACAGATCTTTGTGTCCTTCTAAATACTCCCACTCCTCCATGGAGAAATAGACGGTGACGTCCTGACACCTTATAGGAACCTGACACATACAATGATACCGTCACCCCCGATCCCTTCATAGCGTTACTGTATAATGTCCCAGCATTCCCAGCAGTGTCACCTCTCCAGTCAGCAGCTCAATCATCTTGTAGGTGAGTTCTAGGATCTTCTGGTCATTGATGTCCTCATGTATCAGGGGGTGAGGTGGAGGCCCCGTGATTGGGCTCAGGGGTCTTCCCCATCCCTCAGACACAGGGGCCTGACAGCGCTCACTAGAGGTCTTCTTCACTACTGTGTAATCCTGGTTATGGAGAGACACAGTAATAAATCTCACTCCAGACATTTCCAGAGTCCTCACCTCTCCAGTTCTGTCCATCTGTTATCCCCATAGATAAGAATGATGTAATGTGACATCAGAATCTCTCACCTCTCCAGTAAGCCGGAAGAGGATCTCTAGGGGGAGATGTAATATCCTCTCCGCCATCTTGTCCCTGTCCATATCCATCCTTCACGGGGCAATCAGGAGAATTCTCTTCTATAGAGCGATTCTTCTCCCCAGCATCTAATGTGTATGGAGCCTAAGCCCAGTAATGGGGAATCTCCACACACCTCCACCTGCAGAGCCGCACACTAGATATATGGCCGCTCTGTGCTTACAGGACCTGTGATGATGTCACATGGAGGGGAGGAGTCAGGGTCACATGATCAGCTCCTCAGTGTAGTCCTATATTGGCGTGCACACACTGGATGAGGCGCGGTGTCAGTGGACAGTTATAGTAATCCACTGTTGCATATGTATGTGACCCCTGTTGCGTATGTATGTGACCCCTTCACACTCTTATTTCAATGTTTGCTAAATTGAATTCTTTATTGATAAGTTCAGGTGAGGAGAGGATTTGTTGAGCGACTTTAGAAGAAAAACGTTTGGACCTGATCGATCTTGATCACAAGTCGCTGAAAATGTGTGTATGACGTATATGTAGCGGAGCCGCATTTGTACGATGTGTACGGAACAGTGCCGTGTGTACGATGTTCACGTAGTGTAGCTGTGTATGTAACGGAGCCGTGTGTGTATGACGTATATGTAGTGGAGCCGTGTGTGCATGATGTGTATGTAGTGGAGACCCTCTTTTACCACTTTATTAGTCCCCAAAATACCCGTGCAGGTTTGACATAATCCACACGATGTCCCATAATCATTCAAGCTCTGCTACATGTAGTTACAGTGCGTGATCAAGGCACATGATTGTCCGCTGTGAGGTTCAGGCAGAGACTGAGCAGTGATCAGTGGTGACGTCACTCAGGTTAGCTGTGGCCACAGCTGGAGGTTCCCACGGTCAACCACCTGTGACCGCAGGCAACTTGACCTCAGGTGACTTTAGTGACCTCACCTGAGTTCATTTACCGCTCATCACGTGGCTCACTCAGTCTGTGCCTGACCATCACAGTGTACGTAGGAAATACTGTCGATAGAAGCGCAGAATAGGGTCTTACCAGGTAGGGTAACAGATAAGCCAAGGTCATTTCATTCACCTATTAGGGTTGTGCCAGTCACAACTCCTAAACGCACATGAAAGATGGCGGCAGCCGCAGCCCTGGAAAGCGAATTCAGATGTAACTGGGGGGGGGGGGAAGGGGAGATCGGGTGTATGCCGCGCTATCACCAGAAAATCAGATATTGATTATTTCATCTCTTTATGCTTTGTTCAGGTCGACGCGTTTCAGAGAGCTCTGTCTCCTTCATCAGGATATCAAGGAAAAATCAACAGTCTACTACAGAGGAAAGAACCTATATATATACATACAGATACGTCAGAGGACCGCCCGCTGTATGTCAAATACTGGAGGGACAATCGACTTATCAAATAACGGCAACAAGATTTAAAGCATAATGTATTAAAAGACGACTTTAAAAGTCCTGGACGTAACAAATATCGCAACAATAGAGAAATTACAAAACAAAAAGCAAAAAAAGAAAAGGAATAATGCAAAAATATTTCTTGAAAATATAACAGAATGCTGAGAGTCTAGAACTGTGGGATTTACTGGGGATCGTAGTAATACACTGGCTGGAGGCTCTATCCACAGCCCTATATAGGGGATCAGGAAAAACAATGGGAAGAGAAGAAAGGTTATGGTATATTTTGTGTTAAAAAATGGGGGGGGGGGGTCTATTGAAAAAATAAATTGATGATGATATTACAGATATAGAAAAAAATAAATAAAAATAATGAAAAACTTTGAATCTCACAATTGTGTATTATTTATCAAAGGGGAAAAGGAAAAAACTGAACAAAAATAAAAAATTGCGTGTGTATAGCGACGGGTTGTGTAAAAATTGATATGCAGTGCGAATGTTCAGAGACCACGAGCAGGAAAGTCCTTATGGGTAAGAAGTGTTGAGAGGTTTCATATAGTAGTGCAGACATAATATACAGTGTGTGTGCAGAGACCGCGTGCGGCAATCGTACATATGAAGGTAACGTACTAGAAGGAGTTCATATAAGCAAAAAAGTAATGTGTGTAAAAACTAAACATTTTTTTGTATAAGGACCCTAAACAGACCCAGTTAGAAGCCATGGAGGTGGCGGTCCGCCTGCACGTTTTAATGTTGTGCAAATACAGATGAAGCCTCTCAGGAAGCAATGAAGAAAAATCCATGGAGGAAAGTAATTAATGAACATTTCTTCAGTTTTAAAAACAAAAAGGAATGTTAAAATAATGAGTTTTAATAGAATTAAATAATATTAGTTATTGGTGGGGAGTGCTGATGTGCACCATATATTTGTATTCCTTAGTATAGTGATTCTAGCTGTGAAGGTTCAGAAAGCGAGTGCCAGAGCAAAAGCAGGAGTGCGCATGCGTGAGGGGTAACAGGAGGTCAGGTCCGTGGGAGAGAACCACACCGCGCATGCGTGGGGGTTAAAAGAGTTCAGACCGTGGGAATTACCTCACTGCGTCTGCGCAGATTACGGAAAGTTCACAAGCTTCAAACGAGAAGCCCCCCCGCATAACTACAGTGCGAAGGACAGTGCCGGAATAACCACACACAGGACCCCATAAGGGGTTCCCAAATCACACACCCCATCCCTCAATTATAAACATTAATCATTAACATCATCCAATTTATACATAAATGTATAAATATAAACATTATTAAAATGAAACATATTTAAAAGTCGGGACCTGAATTAAAATAATATAAAATTAATATAATATAAATAAATAATATAAAACAAAGAAATGTATTAAATTGAATAAAAATAGATCAATAAAATGATATTAATAACACAGATCTGTCACCTCATTTAAACCTATAGGCTACAAAGTGTTTAATTTGTATATCCAGAATGTTTCTTTTGTACTTAATACCTATAATCTATTAGGGGTATTAGGAGGGATCTGTTCGATGGGGTCACCCTTAAAGCCATATTTTTATTATGAACAATGCCTAGAGAGTCCATGTAGTAAAAAACAGTTTTAATATTCTGCCTGTGGGAATGACATCTGTTGTGGAGTGTCTGAGAGGTCCTACCCACATACTCTTTATTACAGCCGCCTTCTATCAGGTATACAATAAAATAAGACTGGCATCTGAGACTGCCCTTTATCAGAAAATCTTCCGAACCAGAGGAAGAGCAGAAGGATTTCCTCTTATGTTGGATGGACTTCCAGAATAAACAGTTTTTTACAAAGCATCAATATGAGCTGCTTGCAACACAGAGTTCACTGTACCTGTAGTGACCCTGCAGCTTCAGGCGCTACAGGGTACTGCACCTCATCTGGGGTGCAATAATTATCTTGGATACTGAGGAGCTCATCACTGGTAAACCACCATAACACATCCAACTCATAACACGGGAGCTCTTTCACTGGGACTGGGCTAGGGTGGGTGTCGGGGGTGGCCATCACGAGGTATGGGACCTCCTGCCCACTACTTCAGCAACCCAGGAGGCAGGGCACCTTCAAGGGAAGTAAGCAGTCACCTCACACAGAATTCAGTTAGTGCCAGGTCAGCACCCAGGAAGGGGGTCGAGAAGACGTCAGGAAGAGAAGTCAGGAAAAAAAGACAGAATAGAAAGGGGTCCATGGTCCGGAGCTGGAGGCTCGACCCGGGTTCTTAGGAAGAAGGGTAATCCCAGGGTTCACGAGAAGTGAAGCAACCACCTGCGTGCTGCTGCTTTTGAATCCAGTAATTTGCATGATTTCACGACAAATTTCATTACCACATACAGTAATGACAGTGTTTTTATTAGAAACGTTTTGGAAAAAGATTGGAACATGTTATTAAAAGATCTTATTTTAAAGGATGTTATGCCTACTCATTCGGGTATCACTTTTAGAAGGGCCCCTACCCTGAGAAATATTGTAGTCCCCAGCAGGTGGAGAAGTTCCACGGGTATGACACGCCCACGGGGTCTTGGGGATTACTCGTCACCGGGCCGGTGTCGGTTTGGGATGTCACAGCGGCCGGGCCCGGGTTCCGTGACCCCAGCGGTGTCAATAATAGTGGGGATGGTGTGTGGAGTTTGTATTCGTGACGCCACCTGTAGTGTGCGGCCAAGTATTAGCCGCCGCTGCAGGAGGTCTTCTTTGGGGCGGATGATCACGCAGCTCGGATGGTACTGCTCTCCACAGGCAGAGCTCAGGCCCCAGGGAGGATGTGGGGAGTAGTAATTGCCTATGGCGCAGGGGTGCGATGATGGGAGCGTCGGCAGTGATGGGATGACACAGAGATTGCAGTCAAAGTTCTTTACTCACTGAGATTACACCGCCTTTGGAGCCCTGTGCTCTGCTGTTATGGGCTCCAGACGATCCAGGATAGTTCGGAGGTCAAGGCCGGTGTTTCCTCCTGTGTGTCCTTTCTAGTGGTCTTCCCTCCACCCCAGCTTCTGGGCCGTGGAACGGGTCACAGGTGGTTGCTGCACTCCTCGTGAACCCTGGGATTACCCTTCTTCCTAAGAACCCGGGTCGAGCCTCCAGCTCCGGACTACGGACCCCTTTCTATTCTGTCTTTTTTTCCTGACTTCTCTTCCTGACGTCTTCTCGACCCCCTTACTGGGTGCTGACCTGGCACTAACTGAATTCTGTGTGAGGTAGCTCCTTACTTTCCCTGAAGGTGCCCCGCCTCCTGGGTTGCTGAACTAGTGGGCAGGAGGTCCCATACCTCGTGATGGCCACCCCCGACACCTACTAGGGTGCCCAGTGCCAGTGAAAGAGCTCCCGTGTTATGAGTTGGATGTGTTATGGTGGTTTACCGGTGATGACCTCCTCAGTATCCAAGATGAATACTGCACCCCAGATGAGGTGCAGTACCCTGTAGCACCTGAAGCTGCAGGGTCACTACAGGTACAGTGAACTCTGTGTTGCAAGCAGCTCATATTGATGCTTTGCAAAAAACTAACACTCCATTTGGTATATCGCGATATACCAAACAACCCTGACCATTTTCAAGGTATTTTGATTATAGCAACAAACTTTGCACTTTGCTAGCACTTTATCTCTATAGGCTATTCTCTTTTTTATACCTTTTTCACCATACCTAATCAGTGACATTTCGGAAGATAGAGCACTTTTGCACTTTTGTATGTATATATATATATATATATATATATATATATATATATATATATATGTATTCCATAGGTTATTTAATTATGGTGGTCCATACAATTTGGTCTTAAACTTTATTGTGTTGTATTTTTTGGTTTTATCGCTGCTGTTTAAACATGGGTATTTGATCCTGTCCTTTTACACAGATATTTATGAGTATGTACTAGTTGTATTTTTTAACTAAGAATTGTGAAAAAAAAATTAATTATTTTAAAGAAAAAGACACCAATTCCTTTCTTGAACCCCTCATGGTTCTAAAGGTATTTTTTGATTTATATGATCTGTTACCTTACCTGGTAAGACCCTATTCTGCACTTCTATCCACAGTATTTCCTACGTACACTGTGATGTTCAGGCACAGACTGGGTGAGTCGCGTGATGAACGGTGAATGAACTCAGGTGAGGTCACTGAAGTCACCTGAGGTGAAGTTACCTGCGGTCACAGGTGGTGGACCGTGGGAACCTCCATCTGTGGCCACGGCTAACCTGAGTGACATCACCACTGATCCTCAGTCTCTGCCTGAACCTCACAGCGGGTGGTCATGTGCCATGATCACGCACTGTAACTACATGTAGCAGAGCTTGAATCATTATGGGACCTCGTGTGGACTATGTCGAACCTGCACGGATGTTTTGGGGACTAATAAAGTGGTAAAAGAGGGTATCTGCTACATACACATCATGCACACACGGCTCCACTACATACACGTCATGCACACACGTTACATACACAGCTCCGCTACGTGAACATCATACACATGTGTCTCGGCTCCATATACGTTGTACACACATTTTTCAGCGACTTGTGATCAAGACCGATTAGGTCCAAACGTTTTTATTCTAAAGTTGCTCAATAAATCTTCTCCTAACCTGAACTTATCAATACAGATTTCAATTTAGCAAAGATTGAAATAAGAGTGTGAAGGGGTCACATACATATGCAACAGGGGTCACATACATACGCAACAGTGGATTACTATAACCGTCCAATGACACCGCGCCTGTCCAGTGTGTGCAGACGCCAATATAGGACTACACTGAGGAGGTGATCATGTGACCCCTGACTCCTCCCCTCCATGTGACATCATCACAGGTCCTGTAAGCACAGAGCAGCCATATATCTAGTGTGCGGCTCTGCAGGTGGAGGTGTGTGGAGATTCCCCATTACTGGGGCAGGCGGCATTAACCCCTTCAGCTCTGAGAATTTCTTGGAGTTTTTCGCTCGCTGATTTCTATGAATTGTGAGGATTTTGTTCCTTTTCCTCTGATAGATACAGACGCCCCAACTATGAGAGGCTGGAAGTGAGGAAACCCGTCTGCCCTCAGTCCTCGGCCCCTTTCTGCCCTCAGTCCTCGGCTCCTTTCTACCCTCAGTCCTCGGCCCCTTTCTGCCCTCAGTCCTCGGCCCCTTTCTGCCCTCAGTCCTCAGCCCCTTTCTGCCCTCAGTCCTCGGCCCCTTTCTGCCCTCAGTCCTCGGCCCCTTTCTGCCCTCGGTCCTCGGCCCCTTTCTGCCCTCGGTCCTCGGCCCCTTTCTGCCCTCGGTCCTCGGCCCCTTTCTGCCCTCGGCCCCTTTCTGCCCTCGGTCCTCGGCCCCTTTCTGCCCTCGGTCCTCGGCCCCTTTCTGCCCTCGGTCCTCGGCCCCTTTCTGCCCTCAGTCCTCGGCCACTTTCTGCCCTCAGTCCTCGGCCCCTTTCTGCCCTCGGTCCTCGGCCCCTTTCTGCCCGCACACAGTATAATGTTCCCCCAGAATGTTCTCATTATATGTTCCCCTTATTCTCTCCAGTAATTGTATTATTACAGTGGATTCTTTCTGATGTCACATCGTCATCTTCTCCCCATTCAGGTCCCTACAATATCGGATCCTCTCAGTGGAGATCTTCTATATAAGAGAATTCTCCTGATTGCCCCGTGAAGGATTGATATGGACAGGGAGAAGATGGCGGAGAGGATATTCCACCTCACCCTAGAGATCCTCTTCCGGCTTACTGGAGAGGTGAGAGATTCTGATGACGTCACATTACATCATTCTTATCTATGGGAATAACAGATGGACAGAACTGGAGAGGTGAGGACTCTGGAAATGTCTGGAGTGAGATTTATTACTGTGTCTCTCCATAACCAGGATTACACAGTAGTGAAGAAGACCTCTAGTGAGCGCTGTCAGGCCCCTGTGTCTGAGGGATGGGGAAGACCCCTGAGCCCAATCACGGGGCCTCCACCTCACCCCCCGATACATGAGGACATCAATGACCAGAAGATCCTAGAACTCACCTACAAGATGATTGAGCTGCTGACTGGAGAGGTGACACTGCTGGGAATGCTGGGACATTATACAGTAACGCTATGAAGGGATCGGGGGTGACGGTATCATTGTATGTGTCAGGTTCCTATAAGGTGTCAGGACGTCTCCGTCTATTTCTCCATGGAGGAGTGGGAGTATTTAGAAGGACACAAAGATCTGTACAAAGACGTCATGAGGGCGGTTCCCCAGCCCCTCACATCACCAGGTAATAGACAGGACTAAATACACACGGCCTATAATTATCTGTATGTAAGGAATGAATTCAGTCCCTGTATGTGTCTCCTCCAGTTCTATCCAGTAAGAGGACAACACCAGAGAGATGTCCCCGTCCTCTTCTCCCACAGGACTGTAAACAAGAAGACCCCGATGTTCCTCAGGATCATCAGGTAGATGGAAAGAAGGTGCCATGAAATCTCCCTATGATGTGTAGACGGCTGTGAAGGTCTTGTGCTCAGTCTTGTTTTATCCTCCAGTATTATATGATTTATACTTGTGTAATGAGAGCGGTGGAGATGGCAGGATTAGGAGAGATAAGAGCTTTGATTCCTTTTATGGTGGTGTCACATACAGCGACAACGACAACGACGTCGCTGCTACGTCACCATTTTCTGTGACGTTGCAGCGACGTCCCGTCGCTGTCACTGTGTGTGACATCCAGCAATGACCTGGCCCCTGCTGTGAGGTCGCCGGTCGTTGTTGAATGTCCAGCTTCATTTTTTGGTCGTCGCTCTCCCGCTGTGACACACACATCGCTGTGTGTGACAGCGAGAGAGCGACGAAATGAAGCGAGCAGGGAGCAGGAGCCGGCGTCTGGCAGCTGCGGTAAGCTGTAACCACAGTAAACATCGGGTAACCAAGGGAAGACCTTTCCCTGGTTACCCGATATTTACCTTCGTTACCAGCGTCCGCCCTCGCTGCCAGTGCCGGCTCCTGCTCTGTGCACATATAGCTGCAGTACACATCGGGTAATTAACCCGATGTATAATGTAGCTAGGAGAGCAGGGAGCAAGCGCTAAGCAGTGTGCGCGGCTCCCTGCTCTGTGCACTGTGACATGTGGCTGCAGTACACATCGGGTAATTAACCCGATGTGTACTGTACCTAGGAGAGCAGGGAGACAGCGCTAAGCACGGCTCCCTGCTCTCTGCACATGTAGCTGCAGTAAACATCGGGTAATTAACCCGATGTGTACTGTACCTAGGAGAGCAGGGAGACAGCGCCAAGTGCGGCTCCCTGCTCTCTGCACATGTAGCACAGCGTCGTTATGATCGCTGCTGCTTCTGCTGTGTTTTTCCGTAAATCGGAGGAGACTCGTCCATTCAGGTCTGTGTCTGCACAAACCATCAGATTCCCACCAGCTCCACCATACAGCAGACATTGCGTTACGGGTACATTGCAGTTCTGTAATGGAGGAAGCTGTAAATGGTCTTGTAAATTATTAATAGCGGCTGTAAATACCGGATTGTATATGGATGACAAATAAGAAAAGACTTGTCCTAGTTTTCAGGATGAAGCTCTGATGATTCTTTATCCGGCCGTGTGATCCCGGCATTAGAGGCCGTTACATCCCGGGAAGAGAGGATTTATCTAGAAAGTGTAAAATCTTTCCCTTCTGTGAATATTTCTGCCTCCGGTCACATCCCGTCTGCCGGTATAACGGGCTCCGCACCACAAAACTTACATCCAACTCATCACTTCTGTTGGGTTTTTCTAAGTCACTTTTTTTTTACCTTCTCGTATTAATTAATGTTTTTGTTTCAGATTCTTCATATTGGTCCAAGTGGATCATGAGTTTTGCGCACAATAGAAAGGCTTTCTATTTTTCCCTGTGACCTGTGTTTGTGACTTTTTAGTGCAAAAAGTCTCATGTTTTCCTAAATGGTGACAAATTTGCACCAAAATATTTGATCTACATAAAATATCTCGGGTGTGGACTGGAGAACATTTCTGACAAAATGTCCTAGTTTTTAGGTTGAAGGTAGACATACCGTTCCTTGAAAAACTATTCACACCCGGTAAACTTTTCCACATTTTTTCACATTACAGCCACAAACAAATACATTTTATTGGGGTTTAAGTGATAACAACACAAAGTAGCAAACATTTGTGAAGTTTAAAGGAAATTATACATGGATTTGTAAATATTTTTAGAAATTTAACTCTGAAAATTGTGATGTGCAGTAGTATTCAGCCCCCTGAGTAAATACTTTGCAGGACCTCCTTTCACTACAATTGCTGCTGCCAATCTCTTGGGGGAGGTGTCTACCAGCTTTGCACATCTAGAGGTGACATTTTTTGCCCTTTTTACTTTATAAAACAGCTCTATCTCAGTTAAATTGGAAGAAGGCGTCTGTGAAGCAATTTTGAATTCTTATGCTTTGTTTTTAAAAATGTCCACTCCTGACTTCCGGATCTGGTCCTGGCTGAGGTGGAAGCCTAGAAGAGAAGCTCCTGCCACCCCTCACAGAAACCGACTAAAAAAAGCCCCCCGGACGAGCCACCAAACAGAGAGCAGCACAGGAGGTTATCTAAAGCAGCCAGCTATGGAACGGTACCTCCTGAGAAGCGCTGTCAGCAGTGAAGGAGCCTGGAGAAGCTGTGACATGGACGGGCAGTGCAGAGGAGAAGATAACATTATGGCGCCGACGAGCCTGATGGGGGAGGAGCCTGAGCGCATTGTGTGAGACACAGAAAAGCAAACACAGAGCCAGAGGGGGAGAGATAAGGGAGATATGAGCGAGGAGACAGGAGATAAGGGAGATATGAGTGAGGAGTCACAGGAGGACAGAGCAGGAGAGAGGTGGATGCAGGGGACTGATGAGGGTGGATCACAATAGGAGGATGAAGGAGATATGGAGGCAGAAGGGAGAGAAGAAGATGCTGGCAAAGCAGGGGAGCTCAGAGACACAGCAGTGTTGGAGGATGAAACTGACAAACAGTCCAGGGAGATTAATCCCACTCAGACACACAGGAAGTCAAATGCAAGAATTAATAGTACCCCTTACAAAGGAAGCAGAAAACAGCTTGCTACACCAACATGACAAGCCTGCAAGTTATTGGGGGAAGGAGGTAGTGGCCCAGTCCAGACAAAGAGAGCTAAGAAAACAGCACCACCTGCAGGCCAAGACAAGTACACACAAAAGCTTAATGTGGACTATAAAAAACAGGCTGAAGAAGTGGCATCACACTTGTCAAAAGAGATTAAAATGGCTATTGAGGCAGCCATACAAACATCATTAGCTAATATGCAAAAACAGATAAATGCCCATGCATCTAGACTGGCAGAATCAGAGCAGAGAATATCTGACTCCGAGGAGACAATACTGGCTATGCAAGCACAAATAGCAGCTCTAGCAAAATCTAATGAATACTTGAAGGATAAGGCGGAAGATTTGGAAAACAGATCGAGACGCAACAACCTATGTATAGTCGGGTTACCAGAGTCTGTGTCGATTGGACAGTTGGATAATATATGCGAGTTGGAGCTACCGCAGGCCCTGGGCATAAAGGCGAAATTCAGAGTTGAAAGAGCCCACAGAGTGGGTCCACTGAGACACCAGGAGGCAAATAAGGGAGAGGGCCAAAACTCAAACAAGAATACCCCGATAAGAGCCAGACAGGTGATTGTCAAGTACCTTGATTATAAGCATAAGGAGGAAATATTGAGGGCCTTTAGAGAACGAAAGCGTCCACTACAATATCAAGGCAACAGACTGCTAATTTTTGGAGATTACTCAGCTGAAGTACCCAGAAGGAGAAAAGAATTTAGCAAAATTTGCTCATTTCTGTACAACAAAAAAGTAAAGTGCCAGCTATTATACCCTGCTACACTGAAAGTTAGAAACCCCAATGGCTCGTTTGTATACTACAAGGACTACAAAGAAGCAGAAAACATTCTCATGGCAGAGCTCGACAAGACTAGGTCAGAAAGGCAAGAAAAAGGAGCTAGTGGAGAAGGGAATAATAGAAGAGGATCCCCCACAAGCTCAGGAAGAGATGTGGGACGTCTTGGGGGACAAAAGCAAGTCGAGACCAGGGAGGAAAGGAGGCTAAGCCCGGGTCAACAGCATAATTCACGCCCGGAACACAGGAACCAACACTTGGAGAGAAACCATGATACCTGAACTGGAACTCACTCATTATTTTTCCTTTTTTTGCCTGTTTTTTTTTTTTTTTCAAACAGTAAGAGGCGTCGAGGAGGATGCGTTATGGAGAGAGGGATGGGGAGGTGAGAGGAGGAGGGGGAAGGGAGAAAAGAGAGGAAAACATCCCAAAGTCTGGGCCCTCTTCCCCCCCCCCCCCTCTTTTTTTTTTTTTTTTTTCTTTTTCTTTCTTTCTCCATCTTCTCTCCCCTTGGTCTTTTTTCTTTTTCCCCTTTGTCCAGGAACATCATCCAAATTCAAATGAAGGGCTTGTTCTAGGTGGACTGATGGCTACCTGGAGTCAGAGATAAGTAGGACTGGAGAATCTTGCTGAGGTTTTGACATACTGTGCTAATTTTTGCATAATTTTCAAAGGCTTATTCAAGTTAGTCCGGGGATAGAACATATATTTTATGGGGGGTGATTAGGGAGCTACATATTTTGGCTAGGAATAAGGGAGCTCACCAACGTGGCGGAAAGCGCCGTGGATTTCTCGGCAGGGAAAATATGTTTTACAGTTACATGCTTTTTGTTGTATTTGTTATATTTGCAAGGTGGGGAAAGGGAGTGTCGATTTTGTGGTACCAACTGTGATTCTAGTGTCGAACATCTCGTCTTCCTTGATGCAGGGGCCCATAGGGGAGGGAGTAGTAAAAGCAGAATACACAGTGTGACGTTGCACCTTGCAACATAGGGGGTTACTCGCTCAGCATGAGGGCTTCAGGTAGACACAGGAGGCACAGTTTCTTAAGATCACAGTCTGCTTTATTCAACTTCATAAAGCACCGCGCTGGTACGGACATCACATGGCATGTACAGGCAGGAAAACAGGTACATTCCCAAACCTCAGCCCTTCAGATTATGTTCAGTCCATAAGTCCCTGCAGAGCCTTCTCAGATTCTGTTTTCTTACCTCCACCCACCAATATACCCAGCTACTTCCTCCAGCACAGGAACTTTAGTGCAGGGCCATGGGTGTGTCCAGAGGCCTGACTTTCATTCCTGGGACCACACCCCGAGGTGGATATATGGTGAACAGCCGTCCCACCTATCTCATTAGCTGTCCACAACAGAGCCGGCCCAGGTAACACACCTTAACCCTCTCAGCATAGTACCAGTGATTATATCACATATCCTCCCCCTCTGCCCAAAGCCGGGGGATTTTGGTACCTTGACATAGCGGACAAGAGCACCCGCTCTGTCCGCCCCGGACTACAGCCCTTGACGTACTGTCCGTCACAGTCACCGGACCCTCCCCAGCGAACTCTCTCATACGCCCCCTGGTCAGTCCCAGCTCTCCAAGGCTGCCACCCACGGTCAGTGTAGGAGGGAGTCTCTCTCCCAGTCGATACTACCGTTCTGTCTAACCCTGAACTATCCCGACCACTAGAGGGGTCACTATCGAGGGGCCTCAGCGGTGAACTGCCAGAAAAGGCGCCATATCCAGGCCCTCCGCAGGGTCTGTGTATAAATCTATCGTGGGCTCTTCTACCCGGGCATTGTCGTCTGTTTCTCGGATTGTCAACGACATTGGCTAACGACACATCGCTACTTTCATTCAGTCCTTTGGATTGTGTCTCACAGGACTGAGACCGTTCAGAGTCTGGGCTATAGCCCGATGAATACCTGGGTCCTCTATGACCCTGGCTCCTTTTACCATTGGACTTGCTTTTGCCCTCTGAAGCAACACGCTCATCAAGTGGGCCACCTTTCTCTTCGGGGCCATAGCCCCTATATGGTCGCCAAACCACACCAACTTGGCGAAGTTGGTTTGCAATCCTCAGTCTTTCTCGATTCAATTGTTTTAACTCTTCCAGGTATCCCAAACGGTATTCTAGGAGGGCTCGTATATCTTCAACACACCCAGTTGTGCCCACAATAGCACATGGAACCATACCGACTTCACAGGGCCTCCTGGCTTCGTTATGAATATCAATTCTTAATGTCGTCACACCGGTCTTATCAACCATCTCCTGCATGGCTCTTCCATGTCGTCCAATAAGCCTCAAGACCATCTCTCTGGGCACTTGCATGATCTCTTCCACAAACTCCAACAACCGTCGAGCTGTCTTCACCGCTTCTGCACTTGTCCCATAGATACGAAATGTTCCACTGTCTTTATCTAAATGCACAGCTGTGACACCTGGAACCTTCCTGGCTTGCTTAATATTATTTCTTAGTGCTCTCAATGCCAGTCCAATTAATGCTTTCTTCACAACCACTACTTCTTGAAAGCCTGCGGTCAGCTGCGCCAAGCGTCTGGTGTCTTCATCCTTCTTTGCAGTGATGTTCCACTTCGTACGAAGACACCGTAGGTGCATGTCACTCAGGATGGCCACTCGCTTCTTTGTGACATCACTGAAAGAGCACACCACCAACTGATTAGTCTCTGCGGCAAAGTACACTTACAGGCCCCTACTGCCTTCTGGAATCTCTCATGCACCTTCTCACTGGCACAGGCTTCTCTTAAGTCTTCCGGAACGTCTATCCGGCACTTGAAGACTGGTCTGCTTCCTTCACTGTCAAGGACACTAGACTGTTCCTGAGGTCTCTTGCCTTCCTCCATATTCTCCACCAAAGGCTTCACCTGTTGAGTTACACACGCCTCGGGTTCCGCCCCGGCCTCAGAGCCTTCGGGTTTCCGGCTCTTAGCTGAGTCAATCTTCTTGTCTGCGGTCTTGGTCTTACCCACTGAGTCAGTCAGGCTCTCAGCTTCTGATGAGACCTCACATCCAGACTTCACCTCTTCCTCAGAGGCTCTTTCCACTTTTACAGCACCAGCTGTGTCTTGGGACTTCACTGCATTCCCTCCAACTTCCTCTTGGGTCTCTGTAGTGTCACCCTCTGCCTTCTCTTGGGAGTTTACAGTATCGCCTTCTACCACGGTGTTACGCCCTTCAGCACGGCACTCTGTTCTTCTTAGAACCTTGGCACCATTTTCAACATTTATCACTTCAACACTGGGTAGCTTACCGGCCTGCTCACCAGGACCTTTGTGGAGTTGTACTCCACCAATACTGTCCAGGATTCCGTCTCCTGTATTACTCTGTAGGATTTCATCTCCTACAGTGCTTTCATCCGACAGACCACCAGCTTCATGCTTGGAAATTATAGGAGACACCGCCATTACTTCTTTGGTCAGTTCCTTCCCTGCAATTTCACCCTGCTGATTTTTGTCGTGACAATGTGTCAGTTCAGTCTTTGATTCCTCTTTCTTTTGTAGGATATCACTGTCTGACTCTACCGTAGCAGTTGCTACTGGCAACGTGTTTTAATTACCCAGGTATTTCACTTTCTCTGCACCCTCAGGCGGCATAAACTGTGCCACCTCTCGGCGCTTATTACGTCTTCGGCGTCGGGAGGAAGTTTTCCCCTTCTCACACTTCTGTACCTCACTGTACTTGTTTGTTACCTTTCTTGAGTCAGTGTCTTTACTGGAGTCATCGTCACTCCCCCTGGTATCCTGGAATAACACGTCCCCACTTAACCAGGTGTCGGCCCCCTTTCCTGGAGCTACAATAACTGTAGTGGTCACACTGTCACTTCCTTTTGGAGACGCCATGGTCACCCCTAACCCTTGACAGTCCTTATGTGGAGGTACCATCTCCTCATTGCACCCCAATATCCCACAGGTAATCTGTATAACCTCATACGGAAAAGAGGCTTTCTTAGGCGAGGGCCGACTCATTCCTGTGCAATCGGTCCCGGCCTCTGTCTTCCATAAATCCTGAAAGAGCTCAAAGTCCCGTCCTATGATAACCGGATATAACAGATCTGGAACTACCCCCACATCAGGGTGTCCCAAACGTTTGGCCGTCTGAATAATCACCCTGGCCAGAGGATATACTTTAGTGGCCCCATGCACACAACTTCCTTCTATCGTCCTACCCACCATCACATGGAGATCAGGCATGGGTCTCACTAAGGTCAACCGGCTCCCCGGGTCTAACAGACCAGACACACTTAGCCCATTCAAGTCCACGGAGCACTTCTGTGGCCTCATACCGGATGGATAGCCTATACCGCAGGTAGGACATATGTAAGGCGAACCCCATTGCCCCTTGCTATAGTCCACCTGTTTGGCTTGTGAATGCTCCACCCCCTTGTGGGTCACCACCGCTTTCTGAGGCTCAGCCCCCTGTTGGGTAACTACCCCGTTCCGAGCCTCCGCCCCCTTTTGGGCAACAACCCCGTTCCGGGCCTCCGCCCCCTTTTGGGCAACCACCCCTTTTTGGGACTCCGCCCCCTTTTGGGACTCCATCGCCTTTTGGGCAACCACCCCTTTTTGGGACTCCACCGCCTTTTGGGCAACCACCCCTTTTTGGGACTCCACCGCCTTTTGGGCAACCACCCCTTTTTGGGACTCCACCGCCTTTTGGGCAACCACCCCTTTTTGGGACTCCACCGCCTTTTGGGCAACCACCCCTTTTTGGGACTCCACCGCCTTTTGGGCAACCACCCCTTTTTGTGACTCCACTCCCTTTTGGGGTTTCCATGCAATGTCCTTAGCCCCCAGTTCACACCGTTCGCCCTTATCTCCCTGGGCACCCAGTGTCCATACCGGCCCCCAAAGGGAACGCTCAAACTGGTCCATGGCTGCCACATCGCTGCACACTGACAGCTCCTGCTGTCCCCGCACCAGGAACTGGTACAGCTCCTCCACAACGTCTGCATGACCCATTCCCTCTTTTCGGCTTTCAGCCCCAACTGCTGTCACTGGCCCTCCTGGCACATGCTGTTGGTGTTGCTGGCTCTGCAGCAGCTGTTTCAGGAGCCCCTCCATGCTGCAACGAGAAGAGGAACAGGAGGGGCGCTCCAATGGGTAATACCCGGTGGGCAAAGACAGGGGGGTTAGAGAACCACTAACCTTTCCGGGTTGTACCGCCCGTACAACCAGGATCTCCAGCTTGTGGTGTATCACTGCTCACCAAGCAGAGCCCCGGAATTCCGGGCTGGCCTGGAACCTCCAGTCGCTGGACTCTCGCCACTGCAGCACGGAACCCCGCCACCTGCTGCTTCGCCACCAGGTGCTTGAGGGCACTGTCACTGTTCGTGGACCCGCCGATCCACAGCTGTGTATATCCACCACGTGCTCCTGGGAACGCTGCCCGCTATCTAGCACCATATGTGACGTTGCACCTTGCAACATAGGGGGTTACTCGCTCAGCATGAGGGCTTCAGGTAGACACAGGAGGCACAGTTTCTTAAGATCACAGTCTGCTTTATTCAACTTCATAAAGCACCGCGCTGGTACGGACATCACATGGCATGTACAGGCAGGAAAACAGGTACATTCCCAAACCTCAGCCCTTCAGATTATGTTCAGTCCATAAGTCCCTGCAGAGCCTTCTCAGATGTAGTTTCCTTACCTCCACCCACCAATACACCCAGCTACTTCCTCCAGCACAGGAACTTCAGTGCAGGGCCATGGGTGTGTACAGAGGCCTGACTTTCATTCCTGGGACCACACCCCGAGGTGGAGATATGGTGAACAGCCGTCCCACCTATCTCATTAGCTGTCCACAACAGAGCTGGCCCAGGTAACACACCTTAACCCTCTCAGCATAGTACCAGTGATTATATCACAACAGGTAAACATGATACAGATAGCTACGTGGATTGTTAAAGGGCTGAGATCACCTAACAAACGAGCAATGATATTGAGACATCTGAAAAGACTAAAGACAGACATTGCCTTATTACAGGAAACCCACTTGGGGGGGAGGACTTTTTCCGCATGAAGAAACATTGGGGGGTACCGTTTACGGGGCAGCGGCACAAGGTAGAAAAGCGGGCACTAGGATCCTAATAAATAAACAACTCAGTCATGAGGTAGTGGCACATGAGGCAGACGACCATGGAAGGTGGCAGCACTTAACAATTGTTAGTACAGCGGGTAAACTCAGTATTTATAATGTCTATGGCCCAAATTCACAACAAATCACATTCCATGATGGCATAAAGGCCACCATATTAGCAGATGGGGAGGCTAACATTATAGTAGGAGGCGATTTTAACACCGTCCCAGACTCAGCTGAAGATAGGAGGAGGGGCGAGGAGGGGACAGCTAATGTGGGCAGGAGTTTAGATCATAGGGATGTAACATTAGAAGACGTAGGACTGAAAGACATCTGGAGACTAACTCACCCACATGACAGAGAGTATACACACTTTTCTCACCCTCATGATAGCTGGTCACGTATTGATCAGTTCTGGATCTCGCAAGATTTACTGAGTGGAACGCAAGATTGTGTGATAGAGAATATGGTGATCTCTGATCATAGTCCGGTGAGATTGGGCATTAGAGAGAAATTCAGGAGAGGTACAGATATCATATGGAGATTCCCATCGTTCCTTCTTAGGCAAGATAATTTCCACAAGGTGCTACAGGAGTGGTGGGGAGAATTCGCAGAGGACAATAAGGAACATAGAGAGTCCCCAGTGATATTTTGGGAAACGGCAAAAGCGGTCCTAAGGGGCCGTCTGGTGGGGTACGCAGCCACGATCAAACGGAAAACCAATGAGAATTATAATTTCCATAGTGAAGCAGTACGGGTAGCATATACAAATTATGTGACAAATAGATCTCCCATGACAAAAGGCAGATGGCTGGAGGCAAAAGAGGGATTTGACGAATGGGCCAAAAAAAAGGAACAACTATTCTGGTCGCACAAGGAGGTTGACTTACATAGGTTTGGCAACAAGGCGGGGAGGATGTTGGCCAATCTGACAAGGGGCAGCAGAAAAAGTACAGTGATCTCTAAACTGAAAACAAAGGGGGGAGAGGTGACTACGGATCCTAAGGACATTAATAAATTGCTGGGAGATTACTATAGAAAACTATATGGGTCAGGGAATAATGACATGACTGATGAGGCAGAGTGGCTAAAACAAGCCCAAATGCCTAGCTTGACGGAGGAAGATTTGAGTGCCTTAAACGCAGATATCACAGTAGAGGAGGTGACGAGAACAATTGGGGAGCTTAACACCAACAAGGCACCGGGACCTGACGGTTTTAACAGTGAATTCTATAAGGCTCTGAAGGATCTGATCTCGCCGGATCTAACCTCAGTCTTTAATGCTTTACTGGGAGGGGCGGAAATACCCAAAAATTCCAACATAGCATATATTAAATTACTCCCCAAGGGAACCAAGGACCTGGATGATCCCTCTAGTTATAGACCTATATCGCTCATAAATCAGGATTTAAAAATTATGTCCAAGATCATGGCTAATAGACTGGCCGAGATCTTACCTAGGATCATTACGAACCACCAGGTGGGGTTTATTAAGGGGAGAAATGCCGTTACCAATATCCGAAAGACAATTCTAGTGGTAGACGCGGTTAGACTGGGTCTCACTGAGGGAGGGGCTAGACCTGCCCTAGTTACACTTGACGCAGAAAAAGCATTTGATAATGTAAATTGGAGGTGGTTAGACAGGGTAATGGAGGCCATAGGGATTGTAGGCAAGATGAGACTTTACATTAGAAACCTTTATGCCAACTCGGGAGCTAGGGTACACACTCCGGGCTTTCTATCAGACGTGTTCCCTTTGATGAAGGGAACAAGACAGGGTTGCCCATTATCTCCTCTTTTATTCAACCTGGCAATCGAGCCGTTGTCAAGAATACTACAGGGACAAAATAGCTTTAAAGGAATCAAGATAAGGGGTTCAGAAGTAAAGACAGCGCTTTTTGCTGATGACATCATACTTTATATGGGGGACCCCGGTGCGGATTTGCCACAGACTCTTGCCTTGATTGAAAAATTTGGTTCATTCTCCGGTTTCAAACTGAACAAAAAAAAGTGCGAGATCATGTTCTTAAAGGGGCATCATGAGACAATGGGGGGACAAGTAAGGGATGGCTGTCTATGTGGAATTCCTATAGCACAATCTTCAATTAAATACCTGGGAGTGCATATAGGAAGAACGTTGGAAACAATCTATAACTTGAACTATGGACCGCTAATCAGGAAAATTATAGTTCAATTAAAGGGATGGAAAGGTCTGCCACTTCCATTACTGGCAAGATGTCACCTGATAAAAATGATGAGCTTTCCTAGGCTGCTGTATCCCTTCCAGACGATCCCGCTATTGCTAAAACTAAAGGATGTGAATAAGCTCAACTCCGCATATATAGAATTTGTGTGGAGGGGAAGGAAACCCAGAATAAAGCTGCGTACGCTGATGAAGTCAGCAGAGGAGGGAGGTCTAAACTTTCCAGATGTCCAAGGGTATAATCTTGTATGTATCATGAGGCATGTAATTGATTGGGTGAGAGGAACGAGTAGGCACTCAGATCATGCGATGGAAACTAAATATGCGTCACCGTGGGATCTGACGTCCATTCTGCACTCCCCACTATCCAGGGTTGAAGGGCACATAAGGAACTCAATTATATTCCGAGACACCATGCTAACATGGAAGTCGGTAAGGAAAAAACTGGGGCTCTCATGGAAAGTGTCCAAGTACTTGAACCCCTGGGCATTCCTAAATTTTCCCCTGGGACGAGAAAACAAGCTATTTACTAGATGGAAAGAGAGGGGAGTCAGGAGAATGATAGATGTTATGAATGTGGAGGGCAGGAGGTGGATGACAGGTCGGGAAGTGTTGGATAAGTACAACCTTAATAGCTCACATGTCATCCAGTATGAACAATTGAAACATGGAATAATAGGACACATGGTGTGGTTGGAAGAGAGCTGAATAGAAGTTCGATTTATGAGTTACTGGAATGTGATGTAACAAGTGTAAATGTCTCTAAAATTTATCGATCGCTAAGGGGGGTGCTTATTTCACGGGAGGATAGTCGGACTTTAACAGCATGGGGGAAACAATTGGGAAGGGAAGAAGTGGTAGAAGATATACTGAGAGAATGGGTACAAGTGCGGAAACATATTACCAATGAGAGATGGAGAGACACTCAATTCAGAATTCTACATAGGGCCATTATGGGTTTCAACATACCAGGTAGGGATAGGTGGTGTCCTAAGTGTCAAAAAGAGAAAACTGATATGCTGCATGGGCTATGGGAATGTGAGACAATCGTTAGGTTCTGGAACCAAGTCAGACTATTTGCCCAGTCAACATGGGGAATTTTCAGCAAACTAGACTTAATGGTGTGGATTTTCCACTCCTTTGAGGGAGGAGTAGGAGGAGGACCGAGCACGCAGGAAAAGAGGAAATACGCAATAACGCATGACATAGCCATGATAGCTAAGCGTTGCATTTTAAAACACTGGATTCAAAGGGAGAGCCCATCCATAAAGGAGGTTATGGGCGAACTACACAACCTTCTGAAGTGGGAAAAACTAGAAGCGGAGAGGGATAAAGATGGGTTGACAGCCAAGTTTTTTGTGAGATGGAGACATTTTATTGAAAGCCAATTCACACAGGGATAAATAATTAACCTGATGGCACCTTTTGTTCACTCAGAGTGGTATATCCTGAGCGATATCCAGGACAGCCTGGGTAAACTGAGAATCACCTAGGAGGGGGCTCTGGAGGGAGGGGGAGACGAGACGGTTGGGAATACCAAGGCACGCTAGCAAAATTGAAATCATTCAGGGACGACACAGAGATTTAACGAATTGTATTGCATATGTTATATATTTCATTACCTCTGTTTTGGTTTAATGTTACTGTATACTATCTTAAATCGAACAGCAACATGGAACTCCAAATTGGGGTATCACCCACCTCTATGTCACATTTTGTCAGACGAATGTTCTTCTTTTGCAATGATATTTGTCATGTTTTTACAAATTTGAAAAATCAATAAAAAACGTTTTGAAAAAAAAAATGGCCACTCCTCCATAAAGGCTAAATTTGTGGAGTTTATGACTTATAGTTGTCCTGTGGACAGAGTCTCCCCCTGAGTTCTGGATCTCTCCTGCTTTTCCACTGACCATAGGCCTCTTGGCTGCTTCACTAGAATTAGTGCTCTCCTTGCTTGGGATGTTGGTTTAGGTGGACGGCCATGTCTGTAGTTTTGCAGTTGTGCTAAATGTGACAACTCAGCATCTGGAGATTTGTGTGAGGGGTGAACTGTTCTTAATTAGGCCAGATTGCTCCATCTATTGGCAAATCAAGAGACGTTAGCCATTGTTTCATGTCAGACTGACCGGAGCCCTATTGTTTGATAAATTTGGATTACCTCAGCCTCTGTGACTACATCAATCAGAGGAAAATTATGCAGTCCGATTGAACTGAACCAATGAAAGAACAATCATCTCCCACCAATCCTGTAAGACACAATACCCTGAAATGAGAACTGAGGGGTATTAAAGGGCTTTGCTCCTGTCACCACATTCATTCTGTAGAACTTCAGGCTAGGATTCACGGTTTCAGGTGGCGGATCACAGATCTGCTTCACTGCTCAATGCTGAGCCCACAAATTCGCTTGGAGACCCAGGTGAGGACAGTTCAGTTGCCTGGCTACATATCTTGCTGTGCTCTGTCAGCTTTATAAGCTTGCTGCTTTCTCCTCTCAGTGGGTGCTTATCAAAATCGAGGTGCTGTTGGCTGGGATAGTTGGCCCAGGAAGCCCCAAAGTCACAAAGATTCTAATTCCATGCGAGTCAACGGATGGGTGAGACTCTGTCGCTTGTACCATCTTGTGTTCTTTCTGGAAATGTATGATATGTGTTTGCCTGTTGGTGAAGCAATAACATCTTACCAAGGTGTGGTTCCCTCACCCTGTGTTGTCTGAGTAGTGTTCTGCCCACAAGGAAGGAGTGCGAGCGTTCCGTTGGATGAGCCCTGTTCTGAGCAGTCTTTCTGAAGACAGCCAAGCCAGCGGATGACTGTACCCACTGACTTTCTTGTCTCCACACTATACTCCTACCATTTTTGGATGATGGATTGAAAACTGCTTAGTGATATGTTCAAAGGTTTTGCCATTTTTTTTTTTTTTTTTTACCAAACCCTGCTTTATTCCTCTCCACAACATTATCCCTGACCTGTCTGGTGTGTTCCTTGTTTTTCAAGATACTGTTTAATCCCTAATATTCTGAAACAAAACTTACGAAACCTTCACAAAACAGCTGTAGTTATACTGAGAATAAATGATACAGGTGACTCAATTTACTAAATATGATTTATATTTTTAAATATTTAGAAAAAAATCTATCATTTCCTTTACACTTCACAAATACTTGTTACTTAATTCTGGTATATCACATAAAATCACAATAAAATACATTTACGTTTGTGGGAGCAATGAGAAAATAAGTGGAAATGTTCTGGGGGTGTGAATACCTTTTACAAGGGGCAAAATTCCTTTATGACTCTAAAAATATTAGACTAGTTCCCTTGATCAATGTCCCATCACAAAATCTAGTCCTGACAACCTGCAATAATATACTTTTTACAGAAGTCTTCCAAGCCCACCTTGAATTTTTGTAGTCTATCAAGAATTATCAGATCATGTGTCGGAGAGTTCCATATTCTCACTGCTCTTACAGTAAAGAATCCCCATCTGTGATTATGATTGAACCTCCTTTTCATCATTGCAGGCCTCAGTTGTAAAAAGCTCATTAGAAATATCTCAGTAATGCCCCTGATATACTTGTACATTGTAATAAAATTGCCCCGTAGCCTTTGTGTTTCCAAAATGAATAATCCCAAGCTGGCTAACCTGTCCTCCTAGTGCAGACCTTCCATTCCTTTAATAGTCACTCTTCTCTGCATCCGCTCTAGTTCAGTTATGTCCTCCTCATTCACTGGAGCCCGAAATTGTGCAGAATATTGTAAGTGTGGCCGCACTAGTGACTTGTATAGAGGCAAAACTGTTCCTGTCCGGAGCATCTGTGCCTCGTTCACTACATCCTATTATATTATCTGCCTTGGCAGCAGCTTCCTGGCACTGGTTGGTTTTCTCGTCAATCCACACACCCACGTCTTCTTCAGTGTCGTTATTATGCAGTAATTTTGCAAAAATATTTAAAAAAAATTGCAGTTTAAAAATCAGCCAAAAAAGTCTGGAAAGCTAAAAACCTGCAAACATTGAAAAAAACAACCCAAAATCAAGCAAACAGATAGTCCCGTGCCATACATGTCAAGTAAAAGCCGCTTCTTAATATTATTGGATTAAAAATCGTTTCGGTTCCTGCAGCCCCAAAACCAGGAATTGTTTTCTTCTTCATGCCATACATGTTAGCATTATTTCTGCAGCCACTAATCGGATATAAAGTCTCCAGTAATTATATTACTATTTATGTCACATCGTCATCTTCTCCCCATTCAGGTCCCTACAATATCGGATCCTCTCAGTGGAGATCTTCTATATAAGAGAATTCTCCTGATTGACCCATCAAGGATGGATATGGACAGGGACAAGATGGCGGAGAGGATATTACACCTCACCCTAGAGATCCTCTTCCGGCTTACTGGAGAGGTGAGAGATTCTGATGACGTCACATTACATCATTCTTATCTATGGGAATAACAGATGGACAGAACTGGAGAGGTGAGGACTCTGGAAATGTCTGGAGTGAGATTTATTACTGTGTCTCTCCATAACCAGGATTACACAGTAGTGAAGAAGACCTCTAGTGAGCGCTGTCAGGCCCCTGTGTCTGAGGGAAGACCCCTGAGCCGAATCACGGGGCCTCCACCTCACCTCCCGATACATGAGGACATCAATGACCAGAAGATCCTAGAACTCACCTACAAGATGATTGAGCTGCTGACTGGAGAGGTGACACTGCTGGGAATGCTGGGACATTATACAGTAACGCTATGAAGGGATCGGGGGTGACAGTATCATTGTATATGTCAGGTTCCTATAAGGTGTCAGGACGTCATCGTCTATTTCTCCATGGAGGAGTGGGAGTATTTAGAAGGACACAAAGATCTGTACAAGGACGTCATGATGGAGGTTCCCCAGCCCCTCACATCACCAGGTAATAGACAGGACTAAATACACACGGCCTATAATTATCTGTATGTAAGGAGTGAATTCAGTCCCTGTATGTGTCTCCTCCAGTTCTATCCAGTAAGAGGACAACACCAGAGAGATGTCCCCGTCCTCTTCTCCCACAGGACTGTAAACAAGAAGACCCCGATGTTCCTCAGGATGTGTTTCCTCCAGCTCTATCCAGTAAGAGATATCTACTCATGTACTTTCTGCACTAATTTTGTGTTTACATTTTTAGGCCTTCTGCTGTGGGTTTTTTCAGCTGTATTTTCTTTGCTTCTGTTTCTTCTGCTGTTTGTTTCTAGTGTCTTTTCTATGTCGTTATAAAGGCAACTCAAAGACCTGATTACAGTCAGGGCTAGTGTTAGGAGGAATCAAACTGTGCAATTTCTCAGGAACCCACTTTCTTAAGGACCTTATCAGTTGCATTCGGAAGTTGATTGTTTAAGGACCTTTGATGAAGTCATGTGACATGATGTAAGCAAAGGTCTCTTAGGCCCCTTTCACACATCAGGTATTCTGGGACGTTTGTGCTTTTTTTTAAACGTACCAGAATCACTGACATACGCAGACCCATTATAATGAATGGGTCTGCTCACACGTCAGTGATTTTTCACTGCACGTGTCTCCGTGCAGCGTACCCGCGTGTGCGTGATTGCTGCACGGAGACATGTCCATTTTTTTCTGGCATCACTGATGTTCCACGGACCACGCAGTGGTGTGGTCTGTGAAACACGTGCCAGAAAAAAAACGTGCATTTAAAATAATAAACATTTTAACTCACCCGGCGTCCAGCGATGTCCTCTGCAGCCCGTCCTCCCTGCTCCTTCTGTGCCGGCTGATTACTGTCGCGCATATTCATTATTGCGTCGCGGGAGCGATCAGCACCATGGACAGCGGGAGCGGGCGCAAGTGAGTTGATTTCTAAGTGCAATCACGGGCCACGGATAACGGAGCCCGGATTGCACTTAGACAACCCACGTGTGCCGTGATTCACGGCACACGCAGGGACATGTGCGTGTTTTACACGCCAGTGAAAAACGTCACTGTTTTTCACTGACGTGTGAAACGGGCCTTAATTGCAGGAGTCTAAAAAAACTGAATAGAAGACAGGCTGGCATGGTGGACTGGCAATAGGGGAAAGGGAGAGCAAACAGGACAATTTCCCAGGGCCCCCATTTTCCTAGCGGCCCCAGTGTTTATATGCCGATTATAGGACTGTTCAAGAACCTTTTTGACATCACGTCATGTGACCAAAGAGGTCTTAATTGCAGGAGTATAAAGCTGAAGAGGAGACAGGCTGGTGTGTGTGTGTGTGTGTGTGTGTGTGTGTGTGTGTGTGTGTGTGTGTGTGTGTGTGTGTGTGTGTGTGTGTGTGTGTGTGTGTGTGTGTGTGTGTGTGTGTGTGTGTGTGTGTGTGTGTGTGTGTGTGTGCGCGTGCGTGCGTGCGTGCGTGCGTGCGTGTATAGCTAGATAATAGAAAAACAAAAGTTACAGCCGCACACTGAAATACCACATTTTTAAACTACCAAAAAATGTCTAATAAAATTATTGCTGTAGAGAATGTGAACTACTGGCAAACTACCCTGGGAGGATTGGAGACACCTACAGAAGGAGATTTGACACCTAGACCTTGATTCTGCAAAGCAATTATGCAAGAATTCTGTCAAAAATCACTTTTCAATCAATTTTTTGTGCAACACAGAGTTGTGAAAAAAAAAAATCGTGCAACTAAATCATCACGGCGCGCTGTGCTGACATCACTCGCATGTTTTTCAGCTCCCAGCAGTACAAACAGACATGGCCTCCTCTTGCTGGTAGCTCATAGCGAAATGTATGACCTCCATCGCCACCGTGAAGAAGCTGACTATCAAGCACGTGACTGTGATCGGAGGAGGTCTGATGGGTGTCAGGATAGTGCATGTAGCTGCAGCAACCAGACACACTTTTGTTTTAGTGGACCAGACTGATGACATCTTGAAAAAGTCTGCCAAAAGTATTGAAGACAACTTGAAAAGGGTCACTAAGAAGATGTTTGCGGACAAAAAACCCTCTCAAACTTCAGCACAAGCACAGACCCAGCGGCCGTGGTGCCCAGCAATGATCTGGTGTTGGAAGCCATAATAGAAAACTTAAAAGTGAAAAACGCACTAATCAAGACACTGGACAAATTTGCAGCAGAACACACCATATTTACCAGCAACACATTCTTATTGGCAATAACTGACATAGCCAACTCCACAACTAGGCAGGATCAGTTCGGAGGGCTGCATTTCTTTATTCCAATACCAATGATGAAGCTGGTGGAGGTCATTAAAACACCAATGACTAGCCAAACGACTTCTGACTCTCTCATGGATGCAGTAAAACACTAGGAAAGACGCCTGTGTCATGTAAGGACACCCCAGTAGTCATTGTTAACCGTCTTCTGGTACCATACCTAGTGTAATTCATGCATCTTCATGAAAGAGGTCCTCTAAGCAAGGCAAGGATGTTGCAATTAAATTTTAAGCAAGTTACCCAATGGGTCCTTTTGAGCTTTTGGATTATGTTGGTCTTGACACTAGTAAATACATCATTGATGGTTGGTACCAGGTGGAACCTGAAAACCCCCTTTTTGCCCCCAGTGAATTGCTCAAGAAGCTTGGAAAGAAGACCGGAGAAGGATTTTATAAAGACAGATTGTTGGCCTGGCTGCACTGCAGAGCTATATTGTTATAGTCTCTTGTTTGCTTTGATTACGATGACTGTTATTGCTTTTACATTGCATGGTTTTCTCAGCACTTATTAACACTCTAGTGCCTTACAGTCAGGATTCTCTAGTTCATCAACATCCTATTGTACCGCTGATTCCAAACATTGATACGTCATAGCCATTCTACAGTCAATAAATGAATGTACAAAAAAGAAATTGTGCAACTTTTGGAGGTTTGACGCCAGTTCTAACCAGCTTTGCCAAAATGGGCAGAGCTTGGCCAGAAGAAGGGTGTGATGCCACCGCTTCTCTAATTCATAACAAACTGTGGCGTTCCCTATGCCAGAAATCTCACCCCAGTCCCTGACGTCATTTTTCATTATACATCGCTGGTCTTGATGAATTGGAGCGCTAATGTTTATCTGCACAGACAGCAAGACCCTGCTACCTACTTTGGTTACAAAGCCTAAGGATAGGCCATCAATCTTATAGTATCGTACAAGCCCATTTAATATTTGGCATCTGTCTCTATTTAATTTCGTCTTCGAAAAAAAACCTTTTTGAAATTGTCTATGTTGTGGATCAATGTCACAACGAGATGCTTGCAGGCATCGCCAACTGTCATGGCGGCATCAGGATCTGTGGAAATTACAGATTCTGGCACTCTGCTTGCTAATTTCTCTGATGTCTGTGAGCAGCGCAGGGAGAAGCAGGCGTCAAACCACACACTTAGTAAGACTAGCAAGAGTTTTTCTCTGCTGGGCTCCTTGTTAATGTCTTTGATACTGGCTGCCCTACAGCATGTGATCATTCGCTCCCTTCCTGTATATGCTGGCTGGACTATTCCATTAATGCAATCTATAACAAACTAGTGGTTGTTGTGCCTTATTGCTGTGAGCAGTTGTGGTATTAACCCTTGTTGTGTTTTTGTTTCTGACTTCCTGCTCTTGCTTTTCTCCTTAGTCTCTCACTCTTTATTTCTGTGAGTTTGAGGTGTGTCTGAATTTTGTTTTTCCTGTCTGTCTTAATCTGTATTTACATCATACTCCTGCCCCTTCCTTCCACGTTCAAGGGTAATACAGAGATTAGGGATAGCCTAAGGTCTCCTAGCATGAGGGAAAGTATAGCAGCCCCCTGTCCCTCATTATCCTACAGTCACATTGCGACAATCAATCAGATTATTTACTATAGCACATTCCAGAGAACTGGTGCTAGGAATGGGAGATCCGAGTTAACGAAGATGTAACTCTTAAGGCTGCTTTATACCTTACAATTACACATCCGATCTCGCATGCGTTGTGACACGCCCCCATTGTATGTGCGGCACGTTAAATTTGTTGCCCATGTCGCACAAACGATTAAATCCCGTCACATGTACTTACCCTCCATACGACCTAGATGTGGACGGCGAACATCCACTTCCTGAAGTAGGAAGGACGTTCGGCGTCACAGCGACGTCACACTGCAGCCGGCCAATTGAAGCGGAGGGGCGGAGATGAGCGGGATGTAAACATCCCGCCCACCTCCTTCTTTCCGCATTGCAGGCAGGAGCCGCGGGACGCAGGTAAGCTGTGTTCCTCGTTCCCGGGGTGTCACACACAGCGATGTGTGCTGCCTCGGGAACATTGAACAACCGAACGTTCAATTTTTAATAATTCAACGACGTGTATGCGATCAACAGTTTTTCGTTTAATCGAAATCGCATGTAGGTTTCACACACTACAATATCACTAACGATGCCGGATGTGTGTCACTTACGACGTGACCCCGCCAACACATCGTTAGATATATTGTAGCGTGTAAAGCCCGCTTTAGATCTCGAAATTGGACAACAGATCAGAATAAATTGTTTCCTAATTTAATTTCTGATGTTATGGTTTAAAAAAAAATCTACTTTCAAAATTATATCATTAAAAAATAATAACATTGTGTTTATTTTTAGCCGATGACTATATCAGGAGTTCAGATGGACATCTAATATCTTCAGAATTTAAAACAGATATTTTGATTATCACACATGATACATATGAAGAGCATGCTGTTATCCCAGATATACCTCCAGTGTTTCCTCGGAAAGCTTTATCATCTGATCTTTTCAAACAAGTCCAAAATTCCCATTTATCACAGAATTGTAAGCAAAATAAAACTTACAGAAGGGATGTGGAACATGAAACAGCTCCTACAAAGGAGAAACCATTTTCATGTTCAGAGTGTGGGAAATGTTTTGTTCGGAAATCAGATCTTGTTAGGCATCAAAGATCTCACACAGGGGAGAAGCCATTTTCATGTTCACAGTGTGGGAAATGTTTTGTTCGGAAAACAGATCTTGTTGTGCATCAAAGATCTCACACAGGGGAGAAACCATTTTCATGTTCAGAATGTGGGAAATGTTTTATTGGGAAATCACACCTTGTTAGCCATCAGAAAAATCACACAGGGGAGAAGCCATTTTCATGTTCAGAGTGTGGGAAATGTTTTATTTGGAAAACAGATCTTGTTGTGCATCAAAGATCTCACACAGGGGAGAAACCATTTTTATGTTCAGAATGTGGGAAATGTTTTATTGGGAAATCAGACCTTGTTAGACATCAGAAAATTCACACAGGAGAGAAGCCATTTTCATGTTCAGAATGTGGGAAATGTTTTATTCGGAAATCACACCTTGTTAGACATCAGAAAAATCACACAGGGGAGAAGCCATTTTCTTGTTCAGAGTGTGGGAAATGTTTTATTTGGAAATCACACCTTCTTAAACATCAGAAAAATCACACAGGGGAGAAGCCATTTTCATGTTCAGAGTGTGGGAAATGTTTTATTTGGAAAACAGATCTTGTTGTGCATCAAAGATCTCACACAGGGGAGAAACCATTTTCATGTTCAGAATGTGGGAAATGTTTTATTGGGAAATCAGACCTTGTTAGACATCAGAAAATTCACACAGGAGAGAAGCCATTTTCATGTTCAGAATGTGGGAAATGTTTTATTCGGAAATCACACCTTGTTAGACATCAGAAAAATCACACAGGGGAGAAGCCATTTTCTTGTTCAGAGTGTGGGAAATGTTTTATTCGGAAATCACACCTTCTTAAACATCAGAAAAATCACACAGGGGAGAAGCCATTTTCTTGTTCAGAATGTGGGAAATGTTTTATTGGGAAATCAGACCTTGTTAGACATCAGAAAATTCACACAGGAGAGAAGCCATTTTCATGTTCAGAATGTGGGAAATGTTTTATTTGGAAAACAAATCTTGTTGTGCATCAAAGATCTCACACAGGGGAGAAACCATTTTCATGTTCAGAATGTGGGAAATGTTTTATTCGGAAATCACACCTTGTTAGACATCAGAAAAATCACACAGGGGAGAAGCCATTTTCTTGTTCAGAGTGTGGGAAATGTTTTATTCGGAAATCACACCTTCTTAAACATCAGAAAAATCACACAGGGGAGAAGCCATTTTCTTGTTCAGAATGTGGGAAATGTTTTATTGGGAAATCAGACCTTGTTAGACATCAGAAAATTCACACAGGAGAGAAGCCATTTTCATGTTCAGAATGTGGGAAATGTTTTATTTGGAAAACAAATCTTGTTGTGCATCAAAGATCTCACACAGGGGAGAAGCCATTTTCATGTTCAGAATGTGGGAAATGTTTTATTCGGAAATCACACCTTGTTAGACATCAGAAAAATCACACAGGGGAGAAGCCATTTTCTTGTTCAGAGTGTGGGAAATGTTTTATTCGGAAATCACACCTTCTTAAACATCAGAAAAATCACACAGGGGAGAAGCCATTTTCTTGTTCAGAATGTGGTAAATGTTTTACTAGGAAATCATATCTTGTTTACCATCAAACAAATCACACAAAATAAATCATTTTTATGTTCTGAATGTGGAAAATGTCATTCTCAGAAATTGGATTTTGTTAAATATTTGACGAAGCCGCACAGGGAAGGAACCTTTTTGATGTTGTGAATTGTGAATAATTGAAATGTTTAACTGGTAAATCACGTCTTGCTGACCATCAGAACACCAACAGAGCGGAGCAGCCATTCTTGCTTTCAGAATTTGCCAATTTTTTTTTTTTTTTATTAAAAACCAAATAAGAGGCTAAAACATAACTTTTAATAAAAGTATGTAAAAGACCTAATACTTAGGCCAATGGAACCATAAGCATCCCCGACTGCAATCAGGATATAAGGCATAGACCACGCCATACAAGAGAGAGCCCCTCAGCGATGCCACAAATATAACAAACTAAACAAACAAAAAAAAAAATATATAGATTGTGTTTCCACGTGTTATCCGGACAGCGGTCCTATATACATAACAAACTTAATTGAAAAACACAAAATACATAACTCATATAGATTATTGACAGCGGTCAACAGTTCAAATGTACATACAGCATTGATAGTACAGTTGATACAGAAAAGATTGGAATTGTCTCACCAATTAGGTGTTTTTTTTATCATTAATCAGGTCCTGTTGCTCAAGTAAGAATTGCTGAGGGATAGAAAATGTTCTCTCTTTTTAAACATCGTATTTTTCGGACCATAAGACACACCTAGGTTTTGAAGGAGGAAAATAGGGAAGACAATTGAAGCAAAAATGTGGTCATGATGCACTATTATTGGGGGATCTGCTGCTGACACTGTTACAGGGGTAATATTCCCCAATTTCTAGTGCAATGTGTTTGATGACTTTCCCTTTAAATAGTGCTTATCACAAATCTGTGGCTGCCTTTATTATTTACTAAAGCAATGGAGAGCCGCAGATTAGTGAATTCTCTAAATATAATCCAGTACCAAAACTTTTTGAAGTGTCCCTAATGTCCCCAAAAGGAACTTCCAGGTTGTGAGATCCCACAACCCTCAGTGATCACCCTCACAGTCAAAGAGTGAGCTCTACGACCCCAGCGCTGCGGCATCCTTCTTAGGCTAGTTTCACACTTGCGTTGAACGGTATCCGTTGCATTGCGTTGTGTAACGGATGCAACGGATGTGTTGCATATAGTGACACAACGGATGCAACGGATGCTGCAAAACAACGCAATTCGTTTTGATTTTTTTTTTTTTCCCCGGTTTTACCAGCGGCAGACTATAGTGAACGATCAGCTGATCGTTCCCTGCAGCCGGCCGCCGGGTGATCAGCTGATTGCTCCCAGTTGCCGGCCGCCGGGTGATCAGCTGATCGCTCCCGCCCGCCGGGTGATCAGCTGATCGCTCCCGGCCGCCGGGTGATCAGCTGATCGCTCCCGGCTGCCGGGTGATCAGCTGATCGCTCCCGCCCGCCGGGTGATCAGCTGATCGCTCCCGGCTGCCGGGTGATCAGCTGATCGCTCCCTGCAGCCGGCTGCCGGGTGATCAGCTGATCGCTCCCGGCCGCCGGGTGATCAGCTGATCGCTCCCTGCAGCCGGCCGCCGGGTGATCAGCTGATCGCTGTCACTTGCCGGCGCCCGGGCATGCGGGCGGGCGCTCAGCTGAGCGCTGTGACTTGCCGGCGGCCGGGCATGCTGGTGGCCGGTCGCTCAGCTGAGCGCTGTCGCTTGGTGACGGCCGGGCGCTCAGCTGAACGTTCGGCCACCGCGAGCCAAAATAAAGTTTGATTTTAAAAAAAAAAAAGAGCATGCGCAGTGAAATCCAGAGGATTCCGCTGCTCAAAATAACGTTACATGCTGCGTTCCTCCCGCTGGGCGGAAGCAACGGAGTGTCGCCCAGCGGAAGCAACGCAGCTCCTTTTGGTACAATCCGTCAACCATACAAGTCTATGGGAAACAGCGGAATCCGTTAACGGATTCCGCTGTTTCCCAAAAGGGCGGATTGTAACGGAAGGAAAATAACGCAAGTGTGAAAGTACCCTTAAAGGGAAGGTATCGTCAAAAAAAAAAATTCCAATAACTGAAAAAATGTAAAGTAATAATGTTTTAATGTTTTGTTTAAATATTATTATTTGTTTTTAATTGAGCAAAATCTAAAAAAAAAATTAGAAAGTTTGATATTTTCCACTGTTAAACACTAGGGGGAGCAGCTACTGAAATCCTACAGAAATCAGACTGTATAAAAAGCTCAGATTACAGCCTGCCGTAAAGTGGGCGGAGTCTGCTCTCCTGTGTGTGGTGGCACGCCTCCCTCTCCTAATCTGAATGTTTACAACAGATAACAGAGAATGACATGTAAGGACACAATGCACAGCCATTTTCCTGGTGACCAGAAATGTCTAAAGTGTCACCAAGGACAGCAGGAGGATTAGATACACAGCTCAGCAGACAGTAGCCCACAGGATAGGATTAGATACACAGCTCAGCAGACAGTATCACACAGGAGAGGATTAGATACACGGCTCTGCAGACAGTATCACACAGGATAGGATTAGATACACAGCTCAGCAGACAGTATCACACAGGATAGGATTAGATACACAGCTCAGTAGACAGTATCACACAGGATAGGATTACATACACAGCTCAGCAGACAGTATCACACAGGATAGGATTAGATACACAGCTCAGCAGACAGTATCACACAGGAGAGGATTAGATACACAGCTCAGCAGACAGTAGCCCACAGGATAGGATTAGATACACAGCTCAGCAGACAGTATCACACAGGAGAGGATTAGATACACGGCTCTGCAGACAGTATCACACAGGATAGGATTAGATACACAGCTCAGCAGACAGTATCACACAGCATAGGATTAGATACACAGCTCAGTAGACAGTATCACACAGGATAGGATTAGATACACATCTCAGGAGACAGTATCCCACAGGATAGGATTAGATACACAGCTCAGCAGACAGTATCCCACAGGAGAGGATTGGATACACGGCTCTGCAGACAGTATCACACAGGAGAGGATTAGATACACGGCTCTGCAGACAGTATCACACAGGAGAGGATTAGATACATGGCTCTGCAGACAGTATCACACAGAAGAGGATTAGATACACAGCTCAGCAGACAGTATCACACAGAAGAGGATTAGATACACAGCTCAGCAGACAGTATCACACGATAGGATTAGACACACATCCCTGCAGACAGTATCACACAGGAGAGGATTAGATACACAGCTCAGAAGACAGTATCACAAAGGAGAGTATTAGATACACAGCTCAGCAGACAGTATCACACAGGAGAGGATTAGATACACAGCTCAGAAGACAGTTTCACACAGGAGAGGATTAGATACACAGCTCAGCAGACAGTATCACACAGGAGAGGATTAGATACACAGCTCAGCAGTCAGTATCACACAGGAGAGGATTAGATACACAGCTCAGCAGAGAGTATCCCACAGGATAGGATTAGATACACAGCTCAGCAGACAGTATCACACAGGAGAGGATTTTGATACACGGCTCTGCAGACAGTATCACACAGGATAGGATTAGATACACAGCTCAGCAGACAGTATCCCACAGGATAGGATTAGATACACAGCTCAGCAGACAGTATCACACAGTAGAGGATTAGATACACGGCTCTGCAGACAGTATCACACAGGATAGGATTAGATACACAGCTCAGCAGACAGTATCACACAGGATAGGATTAGATACACAGCTCAGCAGACAGTATCACACAGGATAGGATTAGATATACAGCTCAGGAGACAGTATCCCACAGGATAGGATTAGATACTCAGCTCAGCAGACAGTATCCCACAGGAGAGGATTAGATACACGGCTCTTCAGACAGTATCACACAGGAGAGGATTAGATACACGGCTCTGCAGACAGTATCACACAGGATAGGATTAGATACACAGCTCAGGAGACAGTATCCCACAGGATAGGATTAGATACACAGCCCTGCAGACAGTATCACACAGGAGAGGATTAGATACACAGCTCAGCAGACAGTATCACACAGGAGAGGATTAGATACACAGCTCAGCAGACAGTATCACACAGGAGAGGATTAGATACACAGCTCAGCAGACAGTATCACACAGGAGAGGATTAGATACACAGCTCAGCAGACAGTATCACACAGGAGAGGATTAGATACACTGCTGAGCACACTGTATCACACAGGAGAGGATTAGATACACAGCTCAGCAGACAGTATCACTGGTACACACACAGGTACTCACATGCAGTGGCGCACGCGCACACACACACACACACACACACACATCTCCCCTGATGGGGACCTTGTGCCACACACACACACACACACATCTCCCCTGATGGGGACCTTGTGCCACACACACACACACACACACACACACACATCACCCCGAATGGGGACCTTGTGCCACACACACACACAGAGCTGGGGTGAGCGGCGGGCATCGCTGGGTGAGCTGCGGCGGCGGGTGCTGCCACCCCCTTACTTCCTCTTCGGTTTACCATTTGCATAGCAAATTGCATAACATCATATTCTGGATGTTTCTTCTGGTTTTGTAATTCACAAGGTGTTTCTGTGGCGCCCCTGACCTGGTCAGGCACCACTGAGTACTGCACCCATGCTGGGGACAGTACAAAACAGGTAATCCAGAAGGCTGACCGAGGTGTGACTACACAGGCGCATAGTGATCAGGTCTCACACATGTACCTTTGGGAGGACCCCTGGGGATCCCAGGAGGGGGCGAGGCCTCCATCTCCACTCAAGGGGTGTGGTAGAGAGCCTGGTTGCTAGGTGATGTAGGCAAGAACAGGAGAGGAGTGAGTAGTGAGCCGAGAAGAGTTGGGTAGTGAAGTTCAGGGAGAGCAGAAGCCGACCCTGGAGCTCGACACAATTCTGACAACGTACGCGCAGTGACTACCGACGGGGGAGAACGGTCACCTGGTAGTGCTGCCCGAAATCCACCCACGGCTAAAGAGAGAGCAACGGAGTGGAGAGTAAGGAGACTGTCAGGGAGATACCAGGCCCAACCGGGTAACAGGTCCCAGTGCAGGGATAGATCCACCTGTCCTTTGCCAAACCTGCATGAGGGGGCACTTTACACCCCCAAGACAACACCACAGAGTCCGCAGCCACGTAGCAAAGTGAGGGCCCATAGCTCACAGGAGGCAAGCAGCCGGAGTGACCTGGTCCAGGCTACAAGCAAACGGGCCAAAAGGAAGGGGAGAGAGGCACCAGCAACTTCCCTGGGCGACCCCAGCAGGGCTTCAAGGAGGGGTTACCCCAAAACACAAAGGGCTAAGGAAGGCGAGTCGGTAGCCACCCTCATCAGTCAGCCTGAAGGACACCTGGTTCCAGCCTGGTTCATCCCAGCTACGCCCGGGTTACTCACCCTGCCACCCTCAGTGAGTAAAACCCTTGAAAGACATTCTGCTTGTGCGTGTGAGTCATTCTGCGACTTGTAGTTCCACACACCTACACGGGGCCCTGGGGCATGCCTCACTCTCAGGAGGCTATTACAACTGACTGCACCCACTATCAGCCCCAGGCACCCCTAACCTGCAGTGGCGGTCTCCACTGACCGCAATTCTGAGAGTGGCGTCACGACAATCAAAATAGAGGATTTCCTACCTGTGACAAGATCCAGCCGCGTGGAGTCCCTGAAGGTAATGCACAGCTGCACCGACACCGCACCTCGGGGCCCCACATCCTGGCGTCACGAACAGGATAAGGACTAGACCTGTTCAGACAGGTGACCATGTGCCTGGGCGGTCCGCTTGAAAAATTGGAAGCGCCGCCATATTGCCACCATGAAAAGCGCGCTGAAAAACAACAGCAGCCCGCGCTGGGAGAAGTTACCGCTCACGAAGAGGTGTGGCTACCCAGAGATCCCCTGCAGAGTCCTGGTCTCGCAAGTGATGAGAGCGGAGGCGTTCAGGGACGTCGGGAAGGAAAGGGAGCCAGAAGCCTGCTGCTGGAAAAGGCAGAGCAGAAACTGATAAGCCTGCTGTTGGGAGAAGAGTTCAAGGCAGTGAAGGAACTGGCACTGAGGCTGCAAGGAAGAGTCGGAGGCCTGCTGCTGAGAAAAGATCTGCAGAGCAGCGACGACGTGGTGAAGATGGCGTCTGAAGATAGGAGCCCAGAGCCGGGTTCCGCTACCTGGTGGTCCTGGGAGCTTGCCCAGTTCAGTAACCGACTGGAAGCGAGGATCGTGCAGCAGATCCGAGAGGGACGTGCGGAGCTGCAGGAGATGGCTGCGGCGGTTCAGGCCTACGAGAGGGGAACCGCCCGACGGGTGCCAGACCGAGCGGCGACGACTCAGACCCCGATGATGCTACCGATGGGTGAGTCCTGTGTTGCCCCTGCCAGCGCGAGTGCCCCGACCTCTGCTGCCATGCCCGCGGTCCCTGGAGAGATGCCCGGCGCGGCGGCACTGAACCAGGCCGCAGCCACGCCAGGTGCGGTCCGCCAAGCCCAGGCCGCCGCAACGATGCCCTGCCCGGCCCGCAAAGATCCGGCTGCCACCACGACCCTCCTCCATGCCGCAGGTGTGGCGCTGACCCAGGCCGCCGCCATGCTAGGCCCGGCCCGCCAAGGCCCCACCGCAGCAGCAACGCTCGTCCGCGCCGCAAGTGAGGCGCTGAACCAGGCCGCAGCCACGCCAGGTGCGGTCCGCCAAGCCCAGACCGCTGCAGCGACGCCCAGCCCGGCCCGCCAAGGCAAGACTGTACAATTATCTACCCCGGCCTGCAAGGCCAGAGCAGACATCGCTCCCCAGCCCAAGGAAGTCCCTGCTGGGAAGTCCATGCTGGGGGAGGACCCCGAATACTGGAAGCTGAAGGCTGATCTAGAGGCCCACTTCCCAAAGGAGATGGTGGACCGGTATCTGCTCCCCCCGCACACCCACAGGAAGACTCCTGCAACATCCACGCCAAAGAGTCCACCGCCCTGGCCTGCTGATGAACATCCATCCCTAGCGCTGCCACAAGAGGAGTGCTCAGAAGAACTAAGGGGGAGGGGAGGCCAGAAAGCTGAGAAGCTGACCCCAGAGCCGTCAGCAGCGGATGCAGCACCAGTCCAAGAGCCAGAGATGCTGCCGTACTCCCGCTGGGATGAAGAGGGCCCGACATCCTCCGCTGAAGAAGATCTGTCCAGATACATCACCTGGGATCCTGCAAGCGGTGAGGTGGCAGTCAGGCAGGACCCAGCCCGCAGGACACGGCGCCGCAGTAGGACAAGGGATCCACCTGCACAGCAGTCTCCCGAGGAGAAGGACGAGGTCACGGCCAGAGACTTAGAGGAAAAGCGGTCCTTGAGAAGAGCCAAATCCCAGGTCAGAGGCCCACTTTGTCGAGGAGTTGTAGAAGACTTCAGTCTAAGGTCTGGATATGGCTTTATAGTAGCACCTGGTGTAAAGTAGGGCATCTTTGTGAACAGAAGGGATGTAAGAGCACATTTACCTAGAGGACATCCAGGAAGAAACCTACAGATAGGAGACCCGGTAGAATTCACAAAGCACCAAGGAGAACGCGGATGGTACGCACTAGATGTCACACCATGCCCCAGAAGTCCCTACAGTAAACCTGCTATCTCAACAACAGAAGATGAAGATAGAGATACAGAACAAGAGAAAGAAACAGACGACGACAGAAACACAGAAAATGTCAGGTGCCAAAGCCCAATAGGCAAAAGCCCTGGTGGAACGGAGTAGAGAAAAGTAAAGAAAAGTACAGCAGTTTGAAAAGTTTTGCAACGTTCAAGTTTAAGCACGTGCCCACATGAACTTGTGTGAGAAACCCTTTTGCACTTTAACCCATGAACCTTAAGGCTATGAACTGGCTATAGCCACAAACTCTCGCAGTGTACATAGTTACCCCAGAGGTACAACCACTACCAGGGAGCACGCCTGTTGATGGGGCCTGGCTCTCCACCACAAAGAGGGTACCTGGTCGGCACCAACTGTGGAGGCCGCCTCTACATCCTGCCAGAAGAGGCTGAAGGCGCGGCTCCACCAGGCCAGGTATACCCTGAAACCACCAGACCATGAAAGCCGCCTCTACATCCTGCCAGAAGTGGCTGAAGGCGCGGCCAACGGGAGAGGCAGATTGGAGGAAAGGTCCGGGGAAACGGATGGCCCAGACCTGGTTACCAAAAGAAACCGGTGACCTGCCTCCTGAGAGGGTTTTGGGTGGGTTAACGGACTTGTGGGTGGAGGGTGGTGATGTATGGTACCTGGTGGTTTTAAAATGTTTTACTGTTTTACGCATTTTAAAATGTTGTCTTGCAGCCCGAGGACGTGCTGGTGATAACTAAGGGGGAATGTGGCGCCCCTGACCTGGTCAGGCACCACTGAGTACTGCACCCATGCTGGGGACAGTACAAAACAGGTAATCCAGAAGGCTGACCGAGGTGTGACTACACAGGCGCATAGTGATCAGGTCTCACACATGTACCTTTGGGAGGACCCCTGGGGATCCCAGGAGGGGGCGAGGCCTCCATCTCCACTCAAGGGGTGTGGTAGAGAGCCTGGTTGCTAGGTGACGTAGGCAAGAACAGGAGAGGAGTGAGTAGTGAGCCGAGAAGAGTTGGGTAGTGAAGTTCAGGGAGAGCAGAAGCCGACCCTGGAGCTCGACACAATTCTGACAACGTACGCGCAGTGACTACCGACGGGGGAGAACGGTCACCTGGTAGTGCTGCCCGAAATCCACCCACGGCTAAAGAGAGAGCAACGGAGTGGAGAGTAAGGAGACTGTCAGGGAGATACCAGGCCCAACCGGGTAACAGGTCCCAGTGCAGGGATAGATCCACCTGTCCTTTGCCAAACCTGCATGAGGGGGCACTTTACACCCCCAAGACAACACCACAGAGTCCGCAGCCACGTAGCAAAGTGAGGGCCCATAGCTCACAGGAGGCAAGCAGCCGGAGTGACCTGGTCCAGGCTACAAGCAAACGGGCCAAAAGGAAGGGGAGAGAGGCACCAGCAACTTCCCTGGGCGACCCCAGCAGGGCTTCAAGCAGGGGTTACCCCAAAACACAAAGGGCTAAGGAAGGCGAGTCGGTAGCCACCCTCATCAGTCAGCCTGAAGGACACCTGGTTCCAGCCTGGTTCATCCCAGCTACGCCCGGGTTACTCACCCTGCCACCCTCAGTGAGTAAAACCCTTGAAAGACATTCTGCTTGTGCGTGTGAGTCATTCTGCGACTTGTAGTTCCACACACCTACACGGGGCCCTGGGGCATGCCTCACTCTCAGGAGGCTATTACAACTGACTGCACCCACTATCAGCCCCAGGCACCCCTAACCTGCAGTGGCGGTCTCCACTGACCGCAATTCTGAGAGTGGCGTCACGACAATCAAAATAGAGGATTTCCTACCTGTGACAAGATCCAGCCGCGTGGAGTCCCTGAAGGTAATGCACAGCTGCACCGACACCGCACCTCGGGGCCCCACATTTCACCTATTCTTTTAATCCCTGGACATAGTGCTTTCGCTTTTCATCGAGTCAAATACGTATTCAATTGCTTTTTCTCTGCTTTTCACTTGTCCCTACTGACAGTCTTGGAAAAAAGACAGATTCTGTCGAAACGTTGATACCATTATTACTGATGGACATAAAAAGAAAAAATTGTAGCAATAATTAAAAGAATAAAAATTAATACAGAGCAAAAAACATCTGGATTCTACTTTTTCTTGTTGTCCCATTTTGAGTGCCGGACTTATTTTTCTTGTATATATTAAAATAAATACAGTCGTAGCAAACAAACGTTTTGTTGGTTGAAAAATAAAAAGGCATCAATCCAATTGTAAAACAATTTCTTTTATTTACAACTGTTGTACACAGAAAAGAAAACATTTTTATTTTTTGCCAAAACAAGAAATGTGTTCTTGAGCAGGAGCACAGAGGATGTCAGGGGAGGTGAGCGCTGATCTGACAGGAGCTCACAGACAGACACAGAGGAAGGAGCAGGTCCACAGCAGCACAGAGGATGTTAGGGGAGGTGAGCGCTGATCTGACAGGAGCTCACAGACAGACACAGAGGAAGGAGCAGGTCCACAGCAGCACAGAGGATGTCAGGGGAGGTGAGCGCTGATCTGACAGGAGCTCACAGACAGACACAGAGGAAGGAGCAGGTCCACAGCAGCACAGAGGATGTCAGGGGAGGTGAGCGCTGATCTGACAGGAGCTCACAGACAGACACAGAGGAAGGAGCAGGTCCACAGCAGCACAGAGGATGTCAGGGGAGGTGAGCGCTGATCTGACAGGAGCTCACAGACAGACACAGAGGAAGGAGCAGGTCCACAGCAGCACAGAGGATTTCAGGGGAGGTGAGCGCTGATCTGACAGGAGCTCACAGACAGACACAGAGGAAGGAGCAGGTCCACAGCAGCACAGAGGATGTCAGGGGAGGTGAGCGCTGATCTGACAGGAGCTCACAGACAGACACAGAGGAAGGAGCAGGTCCACAGCAGCACAGAGGATGTCAGGGGAGGTGAGCGCTGATCTGACAGGAGCTCACAGACAGACAGAGGAAGGAGCAGGTCCACAGCAGCACAGAGGATTTCAGGGGAGGTGAGCGCTGATCTGACAGGAGCTCACAGACAGACACAGAGGAAGGAGCAGGTCCACAGCAGCACAGAGGATGTCAGGGGAGGTGAGCGTTGATCTGACAGGAGCTCACAGACAGACACAGAGGAAGGAGCAGGTCCACAGCAGCACAGAGAATGTCAGGGGAGGTGAGCGCTGATCTGACAGGAGCTCACAGACAGACACAGAGGAAGGAGCAGGTCCACAGCAGCACAGAGGATGTCAGGGGAGGTGAGTGCTGATCTGACAGGAGCTCACAGACAGACACAGAGGAAGGAGCAGGTCCACAGCAGCACAGAGGATGTCAGGGGAGGTGAGCGCTGATCTGACAGGAGCTCACAGACAGACACAGAGGAAGGAGCAGGTCCACAGCAGCACAGAGGATGTCAGGGGAGGTGAGCGCTGATCTGACAGGAGCTCACAGACAGACACAGAGGAAGGAGCAGGTCCACAGCAGCACAGAGGATGTCAGGGGAGGTGAGCGCTGATCTGACAGGAGCTCACAGACAGACACAGAGGAAGGAGCAGGTCCACAGCAGCACAGAGAATGTCAGGGGAGGTGAGCGCTGATCTGACAGGAGCTCACAGACAGACACAGAGGAAGGAGCAGGTCCACAGCAGCACAGAGGATGTCAGGGGAGGTGAGCGCTGATCTGACAGGAGCTCACAGACAGACACAGAGGAAGGAGCAGGTCCACAGCAGCACAGAGGATGTCAGGGGAGGTGAGCGCTGATCTGACAGGAGCTCACAGACAGACACAGAGGAAGGAGCAGGTCCACAGCAGCACAGAGGATGTCAGGGGAGGTGAGCGCTGATCTGACAGGAGCTCACAGACAGACACAGAGGAAGGAGCAGGTCCACAGCAGCACAGAGGATGTCAGGAGAGGAGAGCGTTGATCTTCCAGTCTAGGTGTATATGTGTTGTGGCTCTGTGAACAGTGTATATACATATGGGGGGGGCTCTAAGCATAGTCATATATATAGGGGGAAGGGGCTCTAACCAGATATATGTATATATATATATATATATATATATATATATATATACTGACTGTGGTTAGAGCCCCTTCCCCATATATATAAATACAATATAATATGTAGGGAAGGAACTCTAACCACATATGTATATATATATATATATATATATATATATATATATTAGTGGTTAGAGCCATTTCCCTACATATTATATTGTATTTATATATATGGGGAAGGGGCTCTAACCACAGTCAGTATATATATATATATATATTAGTGGTTAGAGCCCCTTCCCTATATATAAATTTTATTATATTTATATATATTGGGAAGGGGCTCTAACCACAGTCTCTGTGTGTGTATGTATATATATATTATATATATATATACATACACACAGAGACTGTGGTTAGAGCCCCTTCCCCATATATATAAATATAATAAAATTTATATATAGGAAAGGGGCTCTAACCACTATATATATCTATATATATAATTGCCTTATTCTGTCTGTCTGTCTTGCTCCAAAATTGTGTCCTTACGGTGACACAAAGCTGATTGGCCGCTGGGCTCGCCATGGCCCCGCCCCCCCCGCACGGATTGGCCGCTCGCCCAGGCTCCGCCCCCACACGCAGTCCCCGAACCGACACGGAGCCACGACTCCCAGGTGAGTACTGTACCCCCGGGAGCCCACATCAGCGTACGCCGCCAACCCAGCCGACACATACCCTCGCATTGCTGGGGTTGCCGCCGTATGCTGGTGTGGGCTCCCGTGCGAGCGGGGGACGGGATACGCTGGTAACCATGGTAGCATAGTTACCAGCGCATCAAGGTCCTGCAGCGGCGGAACATACACACACGCACACACATAACAACATACACACACACACACATCAGATCACACTCGCTCTCACACACACCTCACACACACATCACATCGCATCCACACACTCACAACATCCTGGGATATCGCTTGCTTCTCGGCGGCGATACTGTGCAGTGACCTTCCAGGACCTGCCGGAGGATCACATGGCCAGAAGCATGTGGTATCTCCGGATGTTGTGAGTGTGAGCGCGTATGTGCAATATCGTCAGTGTGTGTGTGTGAGTGTATGCGATCGGATGTGTGTGTGTTCTGATGTGTGAGTGTGTGTGTGGGAGTGTATGCGATCGGATCTGTGAGTGCCGGCAGAGGAGCACGGCGTGTAACAAAAATCATACATGAACTACACAATACGTAAATTCTAGAATACCCTAAGCGTAGAATCGGGCCACCTTCTAATATATATATATATATATATATATATATATATATATATATATATATATATATATATTAGTGGTTAGAGCCCCTTCCCTATATATTATATTGTATTTATATATATGGGGAAGGGGCTCTAACCACAGTCAATATGTATGTATGTATATATATATATATATATATATATATATATATATATATATACCATACATACATACATACATACATACATACATACACACACACACACACACACACACACAGACTGATCGGTGGAGCGGCGGCGTCCAGCGGTATAGGAGCGGCGCTGATCGGTGGCGTGCATCTGAAGATAATAAACCACAGGAGAGTGACGGTGACAGATAACACACATATGCATAATGTTACACATATACACAGACAGATCAGAGCCCCCACATATATACAGACTTAGCAGGCTCTAACCCCAGTCTGTATATATGTGGGGGCTCTGATCTGTCTGTGTATATGTGTAACAGTATGTATATGTGTTTTATCTGCCACCGTCACTCTCCTGTGGTTTATTATCTTCAGATGCACGCCACCGATCAGCGCCGCTCCTACACCGCTGGACGCCGCCGCTCCACCGATCAGCGCCGCCGCTCCACCGATTAGCGCCGCTCCTTCACCGCTGCTCCTCCACCGATCAGCGCCGTTTCTCCACCGCTGCACGCCGCCGCTCCTCCACCGATCAGCGCCGTTTCTCCACTGCTGCACGCCGCCGCTCCTCCACCGATCAGCGCCGCTCCTCCACAGATGAACGCTGCTCCTCCACCGCTGCACGCTGCTCCACAGATCAGTACCGGTCCGCCACTGCTGCACGCTGCTTCTCCACCATTCAACGCTACTCCACAGGTCAGCTCCGGTCCTCCACCGCTGCACACCGCCCCTCAACGGATCAACGCTAATCTTCAGCTGTCGGTAAGGCTGGTTCTGTTCTAGGAGGCGAAGCTGTTAGCACAGAAGCTGGTTCCTTCAGATCCTGGCGGTAGGGGGAAAAAATACAGCCCAGCCAAAATCAAGGGCTATGGAAAAATGGCGGCTGAACCCACCCACGGCTGGGAATTGGGCAGCCCACATAGGCGTTACCATTTGAGTAGTAACAGAACTAAAGGGGTCGGGATCCGACTACTATCCCCTATGTCCATGAGGTGTTGTAAATTGAGGCTGCACTGTCGTGCTAGAACTTGGAATGTGACATGGCAGCCTCCATTCCCAGCTTTCAAAGATTATAAAAACTGAAAGACATCTTTATTTATTGCAAGATAACATTATAACTTCATGTTATCTTACAAGTAATCATTGTTTGGATTATAAAAATCCGCGACACCTTCCCTTTAAGCAGTTCACTAAAACCTTTAAAAAGTATGTGACCACGCTGGATTAGTTGAGGGAGCAATGTCTCGTGCTTAGAGCAGCTGCAGAGATTTGTGGGATCCCGCTGTACACACTGAGATCCCACAAAATGGAAATTCAGGCTCAACTTTGCTAGTAAGTTGGGTATTTCGAGAGCCTTTATAAACATTTGTGAAAGGTTTTGATACTGTATTATATTTAGATAATTCACTAATCTCAGTTTACCCAGTGATTTGTTTACTAAAAAGTGCAGCCCCAGATTGGAGATAGGAACTCTTAAGTATATCACATTGTATATAGTTGTATTTCAAAACTTGTTTTGTTAATAAATGCTTGTAAATGTATATTCTTCATGCCTGTCTTTCTCTGTTTAGATGTGATGATTTTGCCTCAGAACCTCTGGAGTTGAGGCAGAGCTGTAGGCATTTTGCACAAAAATAGTGAGGGGATGTCACGGAGTTGTCACGATCGGCTGCCAATACAATGGCAGAAGTGTTTGAAAATCCCAGAGATTTGCAGAACGTGTTGTTAACTGACAGTTCTCTGTTTCTGCAGCAGCGAACTCTATGACTCTGGGAAACTTTCAGTTTTTCCTCTCAGTTGCCAGCCTCTGACTTCCTCTATAAACCTCACCCTGGGGTGCTTTGGGGGAGGTTTATAGTTATTCCTGGCTGTGGTTTGCAGCGGTCGTTTCCTTTTGTTCTACCACAAACGTCTTTGGTCGCTACTCCTAAGATAAGTGTTTGACTTTTGCTATCTACCTGGGCTCAGGTGGTATCATTTGTGTCTCCCCTGTATTGTTTCCTTTTGTCTCCCTTAGCATTAGTGGTGTTGACGAAGAGCTCATACCTACCATCCTTACTTACGGCCCAGATCAGAGTTTGCCTAGGGTGAGGTATTCCTGCTCGGCGATAGGTGCAGAACCTGTATAGGGTTGGTGAGGGCAGTGAGGGTGAGCTGCAGGTTATTGCCAGGGGTCACCACTTCCCCCTTTCCCTAGTAATAGGGCATTCCTTTCCCCTTCCTTTTGTATTGTAATATACAGCTGGTATGGCTTCAATCCCCAGCTGTGACAGGGAAGAAGTGAATCGCATCCTAGATATGTGGAAGTTGTTAAGACACTCTGGTTCCAGTTTATCAAAGCTTTTATGCCAAAAAAAGTTACACAAGCTTTGAAAATTCACAAAAATTTGAATCAATTCATATTTCTCAAATGTTGGCGGATTTTGCCATTTTCACTCCAAAATTGGCAGAGTTTGGGTGGGACAGAACATGACACCACAACTCTTTAAATTCATGACGAGCTGTGGTGTTCCCTATGCCAGAAATCTCACTCCAGTCCCTGATGGGAATAATAGTTTTAGCATGGCACAAGGAGGCACATGCCACTCATCAAACGCTCCAGATTCATGAAGAGGCATGCATTCATCCATCAAGAGTGGCCCGTGCATAAATTGAGCCCTTTATGCTATAAAAACAATTCTTTTACAAAAGATAATTGTTGCAATAAAAAAAATGGAAGGGTTTTATCTGTCTGATATCCAATGGGATTGTTTTTTGTGGGGCTATCCACAAATAGAGATGAGTGGACCCGTTGAAGTTCGGGTTTGTCTTTTTCAGTTGGACTTTAGATAAAGTTCAGTTTGGGAACCGGACTTGTCCAGAACCTCATTGGAAGCCACTGATTGGGCAGTTCAGGTCTCGACCCACATGCAACCAGCCATAAACAGAGTATTTATTACCAAGGGGAGGGATGACGGAGTTTTTTCCTTCTACACAATACATCCTATAACAAGGTTTTTACCCCCCCCCGTGAAAGCCATTCAAACACGGCAAGCGGCTCGCACTGGGCCGAGCACTGAGTGGACCCGAGCACAGCGATGCTAGATCGAGTGGTTAGGATACATAAAGCACCTGAACTCCGAACTCTAACACTGATTTTTTGTATAAAGTCTGTATTTGGTACAAATACCAAACTTTACAAACAAGAGAAAACAACAAACAACTTATCTCTAGACGACTCTGAAAAGTTCAGTAAAGAGCGACAAAGATCCTACTGATGCATGCAAGCCACCTGCTTGCATCCAGAGCTTGTGAAGGAACTGAATATCACCAGCACAAGTCCAGGGAACATGAGAGTATTTAAACCCAAGAGGAAATACAGATTAATTGCAACTGAAGGGAAGAAGAGTTCTCTTAGGTCCTAACGGGAAAAGGATGAAAACCCAACAGAGGAGATACCTAGTACAATGAATACTGACATCAGGAAAAATAAAAAGTCAGGGAGCATTTTACGCAGCCAAATGCTGTAAACGTCTGTTGCTGAGCACCACAGGACTATCTGTCACCTGTGACACACCCGTGACAGAGAGGGAATCTGAAGTGTTATTTACTGGGCTGCTTGCTGTTGTTTTGCTAAAATCACTGTATTATGACTGGGGGATCATCACTAGAGAACTAGTAAACTTCTACCATGTATCGTCGATCTCCATTAGCTCTGTATAGCCCTGCCCTCACCCATGATTGGCAGCTTTCTGTCTATGCTCATTGTACACAGCTGTCAATCAGTGGTGTGGGTGGGGTTATACACAGAGCAGCATTTAGAGAACTGGTAGATCTTAAGCAGATAAAACTGTTTATCAAAATGTCAGCAAGCAGCCAAAGAAGTTACACATCGCTGGAATCAGGGTCTCTGCCCCTACATCATGCTGTTCTGAGATGGGATAGCAAAACCCAGTGACAAATTCCATTTAAAGGATGGCCAGATAAACATCTATTTAGCTAAACTAAGGAAAAAAATGTATGTCAACTAAATGACAATAATAAGCATGCTAATTTTCAATTTAATTTTCCGATTACCTTTCGGAAATGTCGTCTATTGTGCTGTCTATAATACTCTTGATTTGTCCCACACATACCATAGATAAATACTCCTTATTCATGGACCTTCACACAATCATATGTAAATTAGCCCTTAAATTTCACAATGGATAAGGATAATCCCCCAAACACAAAAACGTTTCATTAAGATATAACAAACAGTGCTCTGCTGCCTCCAATCATCAGGCTAATTATGCAATTGACCGACGCTTAACGGAAAAGGCCATGACTGTTTCCACTACTAGACGATTATTGGGGAGCTCACAGTGAGGGTATAGGATATATAGAACCGTTTCTATCTCATAGAATATATCTACACCTTGAAAATGTCACTGCCAACTCCACAATAATGAAAGGAACTACTGCTAGCTGCCACCACCAATTGCTAATACGGGCTAATTAGACATACGTTACAGGTAGTGTATGGTTTCGGGATGCGATATATAGAGTAAGAGGAACGAAGCTATTAAATTTTAGATAATTAATCTGAAAAGTAAGCAGTGTTTATAAAATATACATAAAATATACAAAAGATATTACAAAGGGGAACAAAACATTACAGCATATAGAATTACATAAAATAAAAGGGAATAACGGAAGAAAATTAATGAACCTGGGTCACAAAAAAAGGCTTCAGATTTATGGAGCGAAGGATTCCAATGGAACGTGGAGCAATCTTACATGCCAATATTCCTTTCATTGAACGAGGATCATAATAGATATTAGTTATTATTAACCCAAGTTACACCCACATACTTCCCCTCTGGTGATTCATAACAGGGCTGGACTTCAGATAACTATAGGATGTGTCTAAGTCTTAGAAAATTATCAGATTCACAACTTTTACAATATCTTCGCCCCTGGAGGTCCCAGGAGGGAGATATTACAGTCATCTTTCATATCATGATTTTATCTGTTCATAGATAGGAGACATTGCATAGATATTTTAATCTATGTGGCCGATATCCATTTGGCGGAACTCCAGCCATTACCCAATTATGCTGAATGATGCTTTGCGTTCTCCACTTTATCACGAATTCAAAAATATGACTTTCCTATCTATTATATTAAAACAGTTCATAAAACCTCAATTCAAATTTTCTATAAGGGGAAACAAAGGATTTTAATTTCTCTGCTATTTTTCTGTTCAACTGCTGCTCTTATTTCTACCGGTCATAAATCTGTCCTTTTCTGCATTCTTGTGAATTCAAGTTGAGATTGGCCTCACATTTTCTAGCGTAGGGGTCTCAAACACGCGGCCCGTGGGCCGCATGCGGCCCCTCAGGGTAGTTCGTGCGGCCCCCAGGCCCGTGCCCCTGTTCACTATCGCGGCAGGTGCAGGGGCCGCAGCTACTGTCTGCACTCTATGTCAGATGAATGTGCTGCCGGCGCTGCGCTCTTGCGCCGGCAATACAATCATCTGACATAAATCATTGACAGTGACACTGCAGCTGCCGCGATAGTGAACAGGGGCACGGGCTGGCGGCCGCACAAAGCAGGGATGAGGCAGCGGAGGGAGCGCGGGACATGTGAGAATGGTTTGTGTGTGTTGGAAGTTAACCCCTTAGCGACCTATGACGTACTGGGTATGTTATGGCTCCCTGGTACTTAAGGACCCATGACGTACCCAGTACGGCATGGCGAAATCGCGGCCCCGTTGGCTGCGATCACTGCAAATACCTTAGATTTGGGGAGGAGGGGACCTCAGGAGGGGTGGTGTCTCCTCCCCGGACCTACGGAGGCTGTGATTGGCTGAGCGGCGTTCGTCAGCCAATCACAGCCACTAATGTTTCAGCCATTGAAAATCGCTGAAACATTGAAATGCAGCCAAGATCAGGGCAGCTGTAGCACCAATCATTGGCTGGAGCTGGGTGACCTGTGTTTCACCCGCCCCCAGCTCTGATTGGAGAGACCGACCTTGTGACCGATCTCTCCAATCACTCTGGATCTGGGGCCGCAGACCACTCCCCTCAGCTTAACCCTGGCGTCTGTGGAAGGTGAGGGGAGCTGCTGACCCATTACTACAGGATGGGGACAAAGTGCGCACATTACTATGGGATGGGGATAAGGTTGGGGACATTACTATAGGATTGTGACATTACAAGGATGGGCACAATACTATTAGATGGGGACATTATTACTATAGTATGGGGACATTACTATAGGATAGGGACTAGGATGGGCACATTACTATAGGATAGGGACTAGGATGGGCACATGACTATAGAATGGGGACAAGGCTGGGGACATTACTATAGGATGGGGACAAGGCTGGGGACATTACTATAGGATGGGGACAAGGTGTGCACATTACTATAGAATGGGGACATTACTATAGGATGTGGACAAGGTGGGCACAGTACTATAGGATGGGGACTAGGATGGGCACAGTACTATAGGATGGGGGCATTACTACAGGATGGGGACAAGGTGGGCACATTACTGTAGGATAGGGACATTACTACAAGGGGACAAGGGTGGGAAACATTACTATAGAATAGGGATAATGCTGGGGACATTACTATAGGGTGGGGACAAGGTTGGCACATTACTAAAGGATGGGCACATTACTATAGAATGGGGACAGTACTATAGGATGGGGACATTGCTACAAGGGGACAAGGATGGGGAACATTACTATAAGATGGGGGACAAGGATGGACACATTACTATAGATTGGGGACATTACTATAACATGGGGACAAGGATGAATACATTACTACAAAATGGGGACAAGGATGGGGAACATTACTTTAGGATGGGGACAAGGATGAGCACATTACTGTGGGATGGGGACTAGGATGGGGTACAATACTACAAGGGGACAAGGATGAGCACATTACTGTGGGATGGGACACAATACTACAAGGGGACAAGGATGGGCACATTACAACAATATGGGGAACATTACTAAAAGATGTTGGTCAAAATTTCTATATAGTGCTAATTGTAAGACTATTAGTTACAAGAAAGGGATAAAATGTAAAAAAAAAATGTTTATATTTAAACAAAGAATGTGCACGTTTGCTATAATGAACAAGTGAAAATGTTCAAAATCAGTGATCCCAAGGTGTGTAAAAAAATAAAATAATATATATATATATATATATATATATATATATATATATATATATTATATATGGTACCAATAAAAATGTCACTTTGTCCTGCAAAGAATGCGGCCCCCCAAATTATTTTTTTTTCTCTGTGTGGCTCATACACCCAGCCGAGTTTGAGACCCCTGTTCTAAAGGATTCTATTTAGTTACCTGTTTCCAAAAGGAGGGGGTCAGCTTCATAGGGGTCTTGTTGAATTTTTATGGATTTTATAATTTCTATATGACACCGGACTACATATTGATATTTTTCCAAAATATTAACCCATTGAAAGGCAAGGTCAATTTTTGGACGCTTTCCTCGACTTGGTGCTTGAATAGTTCATTAAAAACAGAAATATTACACGCCCATCGACACAAAACTAACTAAATAAAAAAGAAAAGGTTGCCCTAAAATCATTTTGCAATGATTCAGATACAGTAACTATCAATCGACAAGGGGGATGGAATAGTCATCCATCAGGAAGCTCAGAATATTCTCCCAACCCCATACACGGATTACAACTATGGATCCTTTTTCTACATTTAAAACAAAATATGCTCTCCTCATAACAAAAGCTTTTGAGAAAGGAATCTTAAAGAGAACCAACCACCATCCAACATATTATATAACGATTTAGAAGAGACATCAGCTGGATTGATTGCAATCTACAGTAAGTAGTATTATTTTCCACAATGTCATATTTTAATTTTTTATATAAAGAGGCATCAATAGCACTATACATCCCGCCTTGTCTGACTTAAGTATAACCAAATAGTTGTTCTTTTTAGTTCACAATCGGCAATAAATTGTTTTTTTTTTTAAATTATATACTTTATTTTTAGTGGAGGAGACATAACGGTGCAGAACCAACTGGTCCTTTTCGTTTAATATTTCTTTATTGTTTTCAAGAAAAATTATATGATAAAGCATGAATATAGATAATTTTGTAGTGCCCGGTTTTACAGAATATGGAAAAGTTGCAGTTTGGTCTGGGCATTTAAATCTTATACAGCATATACTGCAGTGAACTTTATCGTAGGTCTTACAAGAAAAATTCTATATAACATCCTTAATGACATCTTATCCCAAGTATATATCAATCGTTTATCTTTTGTTCTATTTAATATGTAGATGGCAATATCATTCTGTATAATCTTGCCATATATTTCAACAAGTAAACCTATGTACACTAATTAGATAAGCAAGAGAAGGAAAAGAGGGGAAAGAAAGAAAAGCAAGGGATGAAAGGAGAAGAAGAGGGAGAAAGAGAAGAGAAAGAAGGAAAACACGAGAAAGAGAGAAGGGGAGATTATGTAGAGTTCTGTGACGTCGCACCACGCCACCCTCCCATCAGGAGGGCCACTTCGCCCCATCAACATGGCAGCGTGCCCGTGAGTAACCAGGATTGGAATTGTTGTGTTTCTCTGAATTGAAGCCACGGATACCAGGTGGAAAAGCATAGTGAGTCTCTCCCTTCATCAAATGCTCTTATCTCTTCCAAACGTCTCAGGGCATCCATAGCCCCCACCCAGTCTGCTCTTCTCAATATATAGGTGGACCTCCAATGTTTTGGTATGATCTGTCTCATTGAGATCATGAAGTATGAGAGCAGACCTCTCTTCGCCTTAGAGATTACCCCCCCCGTACATTGAGAAGAGTGCCACTTCCAGCGAGGGTGTCACTCCCACATGATGTAAATGATTATAGAGAGCAAAGACGTCTTCCCACAATCCCTGGATCCCTGGACAAGACCACCAAACATGCAGCATTGGGCCCACCGAGGTCTGACACCTCCAGCAAGTGTCTGAGACCTCTGGAAACATTCTGTGGAGCCTGGCGGGTGTCCTGTACCACTGTGGTTACAATATTTTTATTACATATTAGAACATTTATATATTACATTAGTCTAGTGGAACAAAGTAGAAACATTAGACAATTTCTTTGTAAACAGTTCAAACATTTGCGTTTTTTGTTTGAGGGGAGGTAAGCCGGGGAGGGAAGGTTGAAGGAGAGATCTTTATTGGGGAAACCGGGAAAAGAAAGGTGAAATGGCATTCGGAAAATGGTTAGAAGGAGAACTATCATGCATAATAATCATTTGCAAAGACTTCTGTACAACATATATATAGCTTAGTTTAGTTATATCTTCTTTGCAAATATTGAGAATCATTACTTTTAAGAAATATGTACAAGAAAGAAAAAAAGAGGAAAAGGAAAGAAGAGAAAGAGGAAGGGAGAAATAAAGGAGAAAATTGATTGGGATTTGTCAGAGGACTATTTGTGTTTTTAGCTTCAAAATTACTACTATATAAGCTTATGGTTTGGATTGCTCGATGTAGGATAGCCAGGTACCCCATCTCTTTTGATAGGGTTGGAACAGGTTATTGTATATCGCGTGTTTATTTTCAAATTCGTGGTGCATGGATAACATCTTGATTACTTCAGAAATATTTGGAACAGTATCACTTTTCCATTTGGCCAATAAAAGTTGTTTGGTGATCAAAAAAATGTGAATCACAATCGGGATCTGCATTTGGTCTAGTTTTTCCATATCCATAGAAAGAAGCGCCATTTGGGGCGATAATTTGATGTTGGAATTGGTAACTCGATTAATTAGATTTGACACTTCCCTCCAGAGATGTCTTATCTTTGGGCAATTCCATAAGATGTGGACCAACGTTCCTTTTTCGTTACAATTTCTCCAACAAAGTGGAGTATTTTTGGGGTCTATGTTATGTAGCTTAGATGGAGTGAAATACCAATTTGTTATGACCTTATAGAAGGACTCGTGTAGAATAGCCGAAATGTGGAAAAAGTCGCTTTTAGGCTAAATTGCCAGTTTTCTTCTGTAAAATCCTTGTTTAAAGTTTTCCCCCATTTAGCCATGTAGTTTAAAAGAATAGGTTTAGTGTCATTATTTACAAGGTCATAGATATATTTGGTATTCCAGATTGTTTTCTTTTCCGTATTACAAAGGAGGTGGTTTATAATCTCTGGAAGGGGATGTTTACCAACCAATAATTTATTAAGAGATTCCCTTAGAAAAATCAATGTTTTGAAGTCCAAATCTGTGATCTTATATTTTATTTTTAGATCTAAAAAGGAAATAAAATCTTTTCCATCATGTATGTTACTAATTGTTTTTAGGCCAAGATTTTGCCATGAGGAAGGAACCTGTACATCAGTTAGGAATGTTAAGATATTTAGAGAGAAGTTTTTAATTTGATCATATTTCGACATCTTGGTTTTAATCTTACATAAACTCTGCCAAACAAGAATAGTAGATGCAAGAGTAGGGTGGTAAGGCAGGGAAAGTTTGGGATTAAGTATATGGGTTAAAAGAAGAGAACGGAGAGAAGAATAGTTGTTTAAAGCAGACTCAAGGTCCAACCATGTCGGAGAAAAATCACTATTTAACCAACAAATACTTTGTTTTATTATATTAGTTTTGTGATAGCTTTCAAGGTTTGGCAAACCATAACCGCCTCTAATTTTACGTTTCATTAGAATGGACTTAGAAAGTCTTGGTTTTTTATGATTCCAAATAAACCCATTTAGAATTGATTGAAGTTTACCAATGAATTTTATTGGAATGGTGAGTGGAATAGCCCTAAAGTAGTAAAGAATCTTGGGTAAGATCATCATTTTGTAGGACATGAGTCTGCCTAGCCACGTAATTTCTTCTTTATATAAATTGTTAGTGGCCTTTTGAGTGGCTTCGATGAGATCCTCCATATTTATTGTTATTAAGGAATGTAGGTTGTCGGTAATTTTGATACCCAAATAAGAGATTGATTTAACTTCCCATGTAAATGTTGAAAACTTTTTTATTAAGTTAATAGTTTTATCTTCCAAGAAAAAGGGAAGTATGTTGGATTTCTCCATGTTCAGTTTATAATACGAGGCTTTGGAAAAGGAATCAAGCACTTCCTGTACTGCTCTAACAGAGTTTATTGGGTCGGACAATGTAAGGATAACATCATCCGCGAACAAGCCTATCTTATGATGGTAATTGCATGTTTTAATTCCTTCTATTCGCTGATGTGCTCTAATTAATTCCGCAAGTGGTTCAATGGCTATTACGAATAGTAAGGGAGATAGGGGGCAGCCTTGTCTAGTTCCGTTTGTTATTTTAAATGGGTCAGATAAATTATTATTTGTATATATTTTGGCAGAAGGACATGTATATAGGGCCATAATAGTTTTTATAATTTGGTGATTAAATCCAAATTTAGCAAGAGCAGCTTCTAAATATTTCCAGTTTATTCTATCAAATGCCTTTTCTGCGTCTAGAGCCAATAACAAAGAAGGTGTTTTCCTATAGTTAATATGAGAAATTAGATTTAATAATCTTCTAGTCCCATCTGAGGTTTGGCGACCTTCAACAAATCCCATCTGGTCATGACCAACAATTTTTGGCAGTATTGACTTTAATCTATTGGCAATGATTTTTGAATATATCTTGATATCCGTATTAATAAGTGATATAGGCCTATAATTATTAACATATTCCAAATCGCCTTTTGGTTTTGGAATTACCGATATTAAGGCCTCCAGCATTTCCGTTGGAAAGGAGCCTATCTCAGCTGCCTTGTTGTAGACCCTGACCAAATGGGGAGCCAGGACTGCAGAAAAGGCTTTAAAATACTCATTTCCAAACCCATCTGGACCTGGAGATTTTTTAATTTTTAGGCTGGAAATAGTTCGAATCACTTCCTCTATAGTAAAGGGTGAATTAAGTATATCCAATTGTTGTTGTGTTAGTTGTGGAAGATTAATTTTGTCTAAAAACTCAGAAATAGAGGAATTATTGGGTTGAGGTATAGACGGGTCTTCTTTTAGATTATAGAGCTTAGAGTAAAACTCTGCAAAGATTTTAACTATGTCTCCTGGATGAACTGCTAATGAGCCATCTTTTTTTCTCAACTGATGGATGCGTTTCCTGATCCTAGCCTTTTTTAATTTTTTTGCCATGAGATCCGTTGGTTTATTTACAGAAGCATAGAAGTTAGACTTCATGAAATCGTTGAATTTTTCATAGTCTGAAAATAAAAGAGCCTTCAGATCTAATCTAAGTGATAGAATTTCTTTGTGTAGTTCTGGTGAAGGAGATGTAAGTCTGTGTTGTACTAATTCCTTTTCTCTTATTATCGCTTGAATTTTATTTAATTTTTCTTTTTGTTGCTTCTTATGTGTAGCCGAAAGTTGAATCAAGTTTCCCCTCATTACGGCTTTATGCGCATTCCAGATTATGAAAGGACAAATCTCCTCGTTTGCATTCTCTGCAAAATAATGTTTAGCCATATTTAGGATTTTGTTATTATGTATTGGGGAGTTAATAAGGAAGGAATTGCTTTTCCATAAGAATTTATTATTATGTAATGGGCCTAAATTAATTTTGCAATAGATTGGGGAGTGGTCCGATATTGTTCTTGGTTTTATTTCAACTTGTGTGAATTTTGAAATAGTCAAAGAATTAGTCAGAATAAGATCGATTCGGGAGTAAGTATGGTAGATATCTGAGTAATATGAGTATTCCCGAGATGAGGTATTCATACATCTAAATGTGTCCAGGAGTTCTTGTCTTTGAATCCAGTATTTTAGGGTATGTCTATTTTGTCTATGTGTAGCCGTTGAATCAAGACTTGCGTCGGGCACTAGATTAAAATCTCCTAATATAATAAGATCGCCAACCTTAACTTTGTCTATTTTTTCACAAATCTTATCTAAGAATTTTATTTGTCCAAAATTGGGGGCATACAAGTTTACAATAGTACAGGGAGCATTATTTATCAAACAAGTCAGTATAAGATATCTGCCATTTTCATCCTTATGCTCCGACAGAAGTTTAAAAGTGACTGTATTTTTTATTAAAGTGATAACACCCGCTATTTTCCGTTCGTTTAAAGAATAGAAAGAATGTGTGAATTTTTTATTTCCAAATTTTGGATGGCCTACCTTAGCCAGTTTGGTCTCTTGAAGGCATACGATATCAGCTTCAGAGGTCATTATGTCCTTCCAGATCTGGAATCTACGTTGAGGCGAATTCAGTCCTCTGACATTATAGGACAATAGTTTGATAGTCATTACAACAGTAGCAAGTAGCAATGAAGAAAGGAAAAAAAAAGGAAGAAATAGGAAAAGAAGAAAATAAAGGGGAATGTAGTTTGAAGTAGAGGAGGGTGATGAACAAAGTAAAATTACTATAAAACTACTAAGACTTATCTTATTAATCTTATTAATTTTTAACCTTAAAACTTAGCAATAAAAGCAAAGTGTAATATATGTATATAATTGTTCTATATATTAAAGACTAACAAACAATATATATTATGACAAAAAAAAAAAACAAAAACAAAACAAACAACAATGAACTAGTTCTCCTAGAGGCTACAGTTCCCAAAAAAAGGAGGGAAGTCTGTCAGCTCTCTGTCTTGGAGGCAAAAAGTCTGTGGAAAAAAAAGAGAAGGCCAAGAGTTTAAAATGAAAGGAGGCCTTCTCGTGTAATTGAAGATCTTGGGGGTCACTCTCCTTTAAAGGAATAAAAATTCGGGTTATAAACCGAAAGAAGTCCAGCGATGCATCAAATCTTGCTTAATGGAGAAGTGATGAGATTGCCAATGTTTGGAGTATATTCAACCCTTCTATCATGACGATTCTAATAGAAAGATCAATAGTAAGTAATAGCGATGAAACCAATCCATTTGTAATTTGGTATTTGTAATCCTTTTGTAAAGAATGCATAAGTTGACTGTCATAGAAGATCCTATACTGTAAGATTATGACTATGAAGACTGGAATTGAAAAGGTTAAGCGAGGAATGATATACAAGGCCTTAAGCAAGCGCTTCCCTGAAAAGAGTAGATTGGTTCAAGACTTGTGATCCGGTTTTGTATATAATTAAAACTTTGTCGACACAGTGAGTGAAAAGAAATAGTTGAAAAAGCCCAAACAAAGTTGAGATGTTCAGAGTTCATTATTTATTTGTAGTATTTTGGGTTAGTCTCGGATTGTTATTTTTGTTTAGAGCAGAGATGAAACGGAGTCCCTCTTCCGGTGTTGCAAGAGAAGTAAATTTGCCATTACTCCAAACAAGTAGACGGGTTGGAAAACCCCAGCGATAGTGGATCCCCCACTCTTGAAGCTGTTTTGTTGTTGCTGCAAAAGATTTCCTTGTTTCAACAGTTTCCTTAGATAAGTCAATAAATACTTTAATCTGTTCATATGGGTTTGGTAAGATTTTATTGCTCCTCATATACTTTAGTAAAAGTTCTTTGGTGCGGAAAAAATGAAATTTTAATATCACATCTCGTGGGATCTCCATCGGTAAAGAACGTGGTTTCGGTAAACGATGTATCCTGTCTATTGTTAACTCGAGGTCCGTAATGGAAGGCAAAGCTTTGATGAAAATGTTTTTGACGTATCTTTCAAGTTCATTATTAGAGATAGCTTCAGGAATGCCTCGCATTTTTATATTGTTTCTGCGGTTCCTGTCTTCCAGATCTGCCAACTTATTTTTGAGAGTGGTAATCTGATTTTGACAGTGCTGTTGGTCTCTAGAAAGGGAGGTTGTTTTATCCTCTACTTCCTGGATCCTCTTTTTATTGGACTCCATTTTTTTATTTAGGAAGTTGAAATTATCTTCAATTCTTTTAGTTTGTCTCTCAAAAGCTTCGTTAATGTTAATATTAATACTTTTAACAAGGTTGCTCAAAAAAGATTCGAGGTCAGATTTGTCTTTTGTTGCCCATTTGTCTGGTATGTTAAAGATTTTTGGTTCAATGGGTGACAGGTCTGCAGGATTATAATCAAGTCTTGGTCTATGTTTGTCCGGGCTGAGAAGTTCTGAGTCATTGCTACCAGTCGAAGATGGACTTAATGGATTAGGACGCAATTTTCCTATATGATCCGTTTGATCAATTTCTTTCCGTTTATTAGATCCAAGACTTGTCTCCATATCAGTGATAGTCTGTGAGTCATCTTGACTTTGTATAAGAGGGCTTAGTGTGGCCAAATTGTCATGAAGTGACCTCTTACTATTAGTAGAGACCGTTTCGTTATTAGACGTGGGGTATTTTTGGTGGTATAATACCGTTCTTTCTTTAGCGGATGAAACATTTTCCTCTTTCATTCCTTGTGTTTTGGTTCTATTTGTATTTAAATGAGGTTGTGCATTCTTGGTATTTGGATTTGTGATTTTAGATCTAGCTCCTTTTTCCATTGTTGAAGAAGACTATTCAGATATTGTACCTTTAGGATATTTTACTATAGTTGAGAAACCAAGAAAAAGAGGAACTTTATTAGAATAGTGTGATGTAAACTCTGTTTTTTTTTCCTGTAGGGTTAATGTTAATCACTCTATGAAAAATTCCAGAACTCTAAAGAGTGAGTTGCAGAGCTGTGTGGGCGTGGCTTCAAGCTCAGCTTTATCAGAAGCTCCTGGAATACGATCATTACAGATACTTCTCTCCTAGGCTTCACTTGATCTACAAAACTTATCAGATCTTTGTACCTCTGGGACTGGTTTTCCAAGAAAACCACTTGCAGGAAAGTATAGAGTTTTATTATTGCTATGTACCACAGTATTTTTGTAGAGCACAAAGTTATGAAGTTCCAGCCAAATAAGAGGAATTATTGTTAATCACTCAGAGAACACAATAGAAGATTGAAGACCTGTTTGTAAAGCAGCAGTTAATAATCTATTTTAATTAATCACTACAAGGGGATAATATTTGCGTTTCACTGTAAGGGGTTAATTTTGAATCACTAAGCTTTGAAGGATTGTGACCACCTCACTCTCTCCCCCCTTCGCTTCTGTAAGATAAGGATTCCTAGCCACCATATAAAGCAACAAAAGTAAAAGAGAGATATGATAAGCTTTCCAGCAGGTAAAGGACTAAAGTTTTATGTTATAGTAAAGCTGGGTTCACACTAAACGACAGCGACAACGACGTCGCTGTTACGTCACCATTTTCGGTGACGTAACAGCGACCTTGTAAGTCGCTGTTATGATCGCTGCTTAGCTGTCAAACACAGCAGAAGCAGCGATCATAACGTCGCTGTGCTACATGTTCAGAGAGCAGGGAGCCACGCTTAGCGCTGGCTCCTTGCTCTCCTACAGTACACATGGGGTTAATTAACCCGATGTGTGCTGCAGCTACATGTCACAGTTCAGAGAGCAGGGAGCCGCGCGCACTGCTTAGCGCTGGCTCCTTGCTCTCCTTGCTACAGTATACATCGGGTTAATTACCCGATGCATACTGCAGCCACATGTCACAGTGCAGGAGCCGGCACTGGCAGCAAGAGCGGCGGAGGCTGGTAACCAGCGTAAACATCGGGTAACCAGGGAAAGGTCTTCCCTTGGTTACCCGATGTTTACGCTGGTTACAGCTTACCGCAGCTGCCAGTGCCGGCTCCTGATCGCTTCATTTCGTCGCTCTCTCGCTGTCACACACAGCGATGTGTGTGTCACAGCGGGAGAGTGACGACCAAAAAATGAAGCTGGACATTCAGCAACGACCGGCGACCTCACAGCAGGGGCCAGGTCGTTGCTGGATGTCACACACAGCGACAGCGACGGGACGTCGCTGCAACGTCACAGAAAATGGTGACGTAGCAGCGACGTCGTTGTCGTTGTCGCTGTGTGTGACACCAGCTTAAGGCATAGACTGGTTAAAGAGTCCTGTTTGTCCGAGCTATCAGAACTAGGAGAGGCGTGAGTGGGTTGCTATGACAACCCCAGCACGTCTATTCTAATCTCTCCTACTAGGGAGTTTGGTGGGCAGTGTAGTGCATAATGAAACTGCCCCAGACTGTGCAGCAAGGAGTTAACCCCAATGCTATTTTTGTCCAGCCCCCTCTCCCGTCCAGGCCCTGCTCTTCCTGTGTTTGGGAGGGGACTCCGTCCTGGCCCCTCCCGAATTCCCAATCCCACCTATAGGGTGTAATTTCTACATATATATTGGGGTCTGGGCCGGTGTCCGGCCTCTTCCCCCTGGTATCCCAGGATCCGGAGCAGCTCTGCCTGGTGGAAGCAGGAGAAACCCGATGGACCTTCACATCCTTGAGACGCTGCAGGCCCATGCGTGGCATGAAGGTTAGGGATGACTGGCTCATTTATTTGTGGAGCTCAGCTCTCCTCAGTCACAGATAGGGGCTATGTTGCAGACAGCTGCAGCACCTGCCGGGGAAGTGTTTCTTCTCCTAGGTGCTTCCCTCGGGCCCCTGCCCCACGTGCATCCCTGTTTTTCCTGCCCTTGCCTTTAGCACGGCAGGCAGGCTTTAATAAATACCTCACAACTGTTGCTCCCTCAGCCCCCCTCCCTGTTGTTTTCACACAGCACAGTTTGCTCCACGCCCCCTTCATCCCCCCTGCAGCTCCCAGCATGTCTAGTGCATTAGCATCACAGCAGTATTACTTTAACCCCTCATATACTGCCATGGACAATGACACCACTTCCTCTTCTGCAGGTTTTGGGCAGTGTGTCTGCTCACCAGCCTGCATCCCTGGCCACCCCACCCCTAACCCCCCTCCTGTGCTGCATACCTGTGATGGTCTGCCACGTTCCCAATTAACCCTTGATGCCCAAGCTGTCCTCTTCTTCACATCCATAGCTACTTTCACAATGTCTAAATCCTTGCAGACCACAGGGGTCCTGCTTATGTCCTACCAGTTATCGGTCCCGCTTCCCCTCTGCGTTGGGCTATGTGCCCACGTGGCGTGTTTTCATGCAGTTACGCTGAGTTCTGCAGCGTGGCTGCATGCGTCCTGCGCCCCAGCACAATCTATGAAGATTGTGCATAATTCATGCCCACATGGCGTATTGGAACGCGGCGCTTCGGCTACTGCCGGGGCGCTGCGTTCTGAGAAGTTATATGTCGCTTCTTTGTGCGCTCTGCATGCAGCCCCTGCTCTGTCTATGGGGGGGGGCTGCGTGCGGAGCGCATGAAATCGGCTTTTCAGTACGGACTGTTTCTGCGGCGGTTTGGGGCGCACGTGTGCTGTTCAGATCGCTGCGGAAATTTCTGTAGGGATAGAACGCAGCGTGGGCACATGGCCTTGCATCGGTCGGATCTGCACGATCAGCGTCGCTCGCCGGATCGGTGCAGGAGGCGCTTGAGGCATTCTTCACGGAACTCCTCCCGTACACACAGAAGCCGGCGTTCACACTCATCTGGTAGAAGTCGCCTTTTGAATTCCTTTTGAGGGCTCAAGCGTCTCGAGGGTGACTGATGAGTGTGCACGAACATCTATGGTGCAGCCTACGAGGACACAGAGGAATTGGTCTGCTACTGAACAGCCCGGGGATGTGAGGTATGCCCCTTCCCACGTCAGCGGTGGTGTATCTACGGCGAATTCCCCAGAGATGGCATCCACATCAACATCCGGTGTGTTCACGGAGGCTTGGGGGATTAAGGCATTACAGCTCCTTAAGGTGGCATTCTCCATCTTCATTGTTTGAGAGATCGGACGCTACGAGGATGCCTGGCGGTCTTGTGCTGTCACGTCGGTGGTGGTGTTTTGATGGATACTCCCCCTGTGATAGCATCATGTCGACTAAGTCACGTTTATATTAGTCTCAGTACTTATGATAAGAAACCCAGGGTCACGAGAACGATTAGTAATTGGCTACAGGTTTTTCAGTCCTGGGTCAGAAACATCCCGACCGTGGTCCTGAAATGTTCATTTATCAATACCTAATTTATAGTTCCTATAAACTCACGGTGGTTATGGGTGTAGTTGGTATTATGAGGATTTTCAGCGTCGGCTTGCCCCTACACCCTGGCATTGGTTTGGGTGTCCAAGCCATGGATTTCTGGCTTAGGTTAATGACCGTACAGAAGCCAGTATACCACTTTTCAATCCACGGCCACTGTGCCGGGAGCTTCACAAGGTCCAGCCATGGTGGCCGTGCGCCGCCCAGGAGCGTGTTGGTTGTTTAATGATTGACACTTCCGGTTCTTTGGGTTATGCAATACTAGCACGAGTGTTCTGCTTGCTGCGGAGCCATTTGGCTGTTAGATTCCCTCACCCTCCTTCCAAGGTCCTCGGTAAAATGGTACAAATGTCTCAGACGACCCCGGTAAAGGTATCAGAGATGCCCCTTGTGGCTTGACAACTATCCCAATAAGGATGTGGCTGGTCATATCAGTTTTGTATTTTTCTTTCACTTTATTTATTCCATTTAATTTTCCTAATTGCTCCCTTATTGTCGCTAAAAGGAACGGAACCGGGTAGATTTCAATTGATACACCACCTACTGTATTTCACCCACACGGTGGGTCTGTTAATCATGGTATCCCTCCTGAGTCAGCTTTGATTTCTGTGTCTTTTTACAGTGTAATTTCTCTTATACGGGAGTTCGGACGCAGTGCACTTTTGCTTAATCTGATATTGAATCTGTGTTTTGTCAGTTACCTGTTCATCCGTACTGTTCCATAGTTTGGGTTGTTGCATGTATGGCAAATTTTATTACGATTCTTTACTTCCCATGGGATGCTTTATGTCATTCCATTATTTTGAACTCTTCAGTTCATTTCTTCAATGGGTGCGGTGGTGTGAGACGCTCTCAAAATTTGTCACTCACTACTTGATGATTTTCTTTAATTGCTCTAGTGACTTCGATGAATGCAAACAATTTTTGCCATTTTTTCAGTTGATATTGAGTTTGTTGTCCCTTTGCCCCCAAACAAACGTAGGGCACGAAAGATTCAGACCCTGTTTCAATTGAGTGTGGGTTTTGTTTTTGTACGGTGCAGTCTTAAAGGGATTTTCTACATACCATGAAAAAACATTCACTTTGTCTAATTGGTAATTCTGTTGGACAATTTTGTTGATTATGTGATGTTATATTACTGAACGGCAGCATTAGAGAGGTCAGAATTACAGCCCGAGCTAATTAGAATTACAGGCATAGTATAGTTATAAGTATTTGTGTCTTTACAAGAAAGTTACATTGTGCCAAATGCAGTTCACCGCCTCTCATTGTCCACTAGGGGCGCTTCACCCTGACCACAGGATTCATAAGTCCACCAGAAGGGCGCTTCACCCTGACCACAGGATTGCGTATTACTTCTGACTTACTGATTTGGTCTCAATTCCTTTTCACCTTTAATGAGTGCGTGTACAACATGTGTTCTGTGGTGTCTAACCAGGTTTTATTTTTGCTCACCAATGCGTCTTTTTTCTGATGGTTTTAGCGCTGTTTTTGGCAATCAGTGGTGCCAGGGCACCTGGCCCTCACCTTGTTAACTTTTTGTTTGACTGCTAATTTTCCCTTTCAGAATTGATTCCTATTGTCATTACTGGGGAGTTTTGCCACAAGTCACTAGCCAACTGTAATATTTTGTTTGCTGTTACGCTGCATACAATACACATTTGGATCCGAGCGTGGGCTACGGGTTCTCAGAGTAATGCTCCATATTGATTGTCTCGTTTCTGTTTGCAGGATTTTTCAGCTGGTACCCAATGCCAGCCCGGTGGGTTGCCATTGCCACACCGCTGCGAGATCTTGTCGGGACCAACTCCTGACAGACATTAGGACTTCAGATCCCCCTTCAAAGTGGCAACTTTATGGATAGGCGTGAAACAGTGGTTAGGTATAGGTATGCTGGTAGCTGGTCCCTCGGTTCTGATAACTTTACCTGTTCGGAGGTTACCCTCCAATATTTGATGCACCTTTATAACTTTGTTCTTTCGCCTCTGTAGCCCAGAAGCATTTATTTGTATTGTTTCATTTTCTGATGGGATGTTCTACGTTACTAAATCTTGTTATTTGCATACCCCTTTAATGGCTGGTTTAAGTCCCACCAATCCATAGATAAGAGGCATCCCAATTTTTTTTACCTGATGCTTCTTCAGTTAATCGACTATGCAGGCTGTTTGTTCAATCACACGGGAGATATCCCTGTTGTCCACAACCTTTAACTTGGCCTTTCTGGGCCCTCAGAGTCAGCGAACTCGCCACACCGTCCAAGAATAGTTTTGTTGCCTTCAATTGTGTGCCATACTACTTATTGACCCTTCATGCGTATCCGCATTCAGGAGCCCAAACTGACCAAGTGGCCAGAGATTCTGGGATTAGACTGTTCCTTCCCCGACCCTACCTGCCCTTTGCGTTTGATGGAATTTTTTTTTGTCGGTCTACTGGTACCTCACTGTTAGTTTATTAGGATGGTTCCCCCCTTACTAGGTACCAGTTTACCGCTCCTTTTTTCGGTGCTGCCTCACCGCTTGCGGTTTTTTCACCCCCTGATCACTTTGGGACTCATTCCTTTTCATTGTGGCAGCCACTGAGGCTGCCAGGGCGGGCTTTATCAGACTCTGATATACAGTGCATATTGGTAAATTGCGCTCTGCTTTTTTGTCAGATATGCATCGCATGATTTATTGCAGGAAGTAACCAATTTTATAGCACATTTACTTTAATTTCTTTAAAGGTTCGGCATTGCTATAAAAAAAAAAAAAAAAAAAAGTTTTTGGATTGTTGGCAATTTCTACGTGTTTTGGGCTGTTCAGAAAGCTGGTAACAGTCGCAATCTTGGATTTTACTCTGTCGAACTGCTTAGTGGTTGGGTTCGAGGCCTGAGATGGCTCAGGTCTTGTTGGAGGTGGTTGCCATCAGCAGGCAGTTGTCTGCTCCGATGATTTTAGTTGGAAGGTGACAACCGAAGGTTAATGCTTCAAGATGGTGTGCTCTTGGCAGATATCAGTCTGGACATATTTTTATCTATGATCCAGGACGGCCTGGAGCAAGCCTTTTTTCCAAATGGTGGGGGTCGGAGTTCAGTTTGAGACTGGTCTCCTCCTTGGCATGTGTCAACAGCATTCTGGTGAGAGAGCGGAAGTCCTTGGTCCTGTGGTAGAGTGTCCCTTCTCACCTGGAGTCAAGTTATGTTTTACAAGTTCTAAAGAGTTTGGAAAAAGTTTATAAAATATGTTTTACAAGTTTTAATGAGTTTGGAAAAGTTTGTAAAATAATAATATATCAGTAAAGCTGTGACCGATATCTGCCAACAAAATGGTGTCTGTCTTTATTTCATTAGGACGGGCCTTTATTTGGATGCAATGGTTCTTTGTTTTTGTCTGTGCAGTCTTCCCATTCAGGTCCTTTATAATATCGGATCCTTTCAGTGGTTTTATTCTGTTTTCAGAAAATTTTCTGTCCACGATGGATATGGACAGGGACAAGATGGTGCAGAGGATATTACACCTCACCCTAGAGATCCTCTTCCGGCTTACTGGAGAGGTGAGAGATTCTGATGACGTCACATTACATCATTCTTATCTATGGGAATAACAGATGGACAGAACTGGAGAGGTGAGGACTCTGGAAATGTCTGGAGTGAGATTTATTACTGTGTCTCTCCATAACCAGGATTACACAGTAGTGAAGAAGACCTCTAGTGAGCGCTGTCAGGCCCCTGTGTCTGAGGGATGGGGAAGACCCCTGAGCCCAATCACGGGGCCTCCACCTCACCCCCCCATACATGAGGACATCAATGACCAGAAGATCCTAGAACTCACCTACAAGATGATTGAGCTGCTGACTGGAGAGGTGACACTGCTGGAAATGCTGGGACATTATACAGTAACGCTATGAAGGGATCGGGGGTGACGGTATCATTGTATGTGTCAGGTTCCTATAAGGTGTCAGGACGTCACCGTCTATTTCTCCATGGAGGAGTGGGAGTATTTAGAAGGACACAAAGATCTGTACAAGGACGTCATGATGGAGGTTCCCCGGCCCCTCACATCACCAGGTAATAGACAGGACTAAATACACACGGCCTATAATTATCTGTATGTAAGGAATGAATTCAGCCCCAGTATGTGTCTCCTCCAGGTCTATCCAGTAAGAGGACAACACCAGAGAGATGTCCCCGTCCTCTTCTCCCACAGGACTGTAACCAAGAAGACCCCGATGTTCCTCAGGATGTGTTTCCTCCAGCTCTATCCAGTAAGAGATATCTACTCATGTACTCTCTGCACTAATTTTGTGTTTACATTTTTAGGCTTTCTGCTTTGTTTTTATTTTCAACTGTATTTTCTTTGCTTCTGTTTGTTTGTAGTACCTTCTCTATGTTGTTATGATGGCAACTCAAAGACCTGCAGAGGGTTCATAAATACCGTTTCCCTGAAAATTAAACATAGTCCAAAAATAACACTTAGCACAATTTTATGGGATTTTTGAAGGATGCTTGAAATATAAGCCCTACTCCATAAATAAGCCCTAGTTACAGTCAGGGCCAGCGTTGGGAGGAGTCAAACTGCGCAAATTCTCAAAACCCCACTCTCTTAAAGACCCCGTCAGTTGTATTCTAAGGTTGATTGTTTAAGGACCTTTGATGGCTTCAAAGTCATGTGACATGATGTAACCAAAGGTCTCTTAATTGGAGGAGTCTAAAAGAACTGAACAGAGGACAGGCTGGCATGCAGGACTGGTATTAGGGGAAAGGGAGAGTAAACTGGGCAATTGCACAGGGCCCGCTTTCTCCCAGGGTCCCCAGTGTTTATATACCAATTATAGGACTGCTTAAGGACCATTTTGACATCACGTCATGTGACCAAAGGTCTCATTTGGAGGAGTCTAAAGCTGAAGAGGAGACAGGCTGGTGTGTGTGTGTGTGTGTGTGTGTGTGTGTGTGTTCTCGACAATTTTAACCAGCTTTGCCAAAATAGGTAGAGCTTGGCCAGAACAAGGGTGTGATGCCACCGCTTCTCTAATTCATAACAAACTGCGATGTTCCCTATGCCAGAAATCTCACTCCAGTCCCTGATGTCATTTTTCAGTGTACATCACCGGTCTTGATGAATTTGAACCCTGATGTTTATCTGTACAGGCTGCAAGACCCTGCTACCTGCTTTGGTTACTAAGCCTAAGGATAGGCCATCAGCGTTACAGTCCCAGACAACCCAGTTGAATTTCTAGCATCTGTCTTTATTTTATTTTCATCTTCGAAAAAAACCTCTTTGAAATTGTCTATGTTGTGGATCAATATTTCAAGGAGATGTTTGCAGGTTTTGCCAACTGTCATGGCAGCGTCAGTATCTGTGGAAATTATAGATTCTGGTACTCTGCATGTTAACTTCTCTGCTGTCTGTGAGCAGTGCAGGGAGACGCAGGCGTCAAACCACAGGCTTGGGCAGGCTAGTAAGAGTTATTCTCTGCTGGGCTGCTTGTCAATGTCTGTGATCACATGCTGTAGAGGAGAAAGTATTGTTTGCTTCCGTTCTGTATATGTTGGCTGGACTATTTCATTAATGCCAGCTATAGTTTACCTATACTGATTTGGTGAGGTGTTGTGATCCAGACTTATGGGTGTTTTTTGTGCATTATTACTGTGAGCTGTTGTGGTGTTAACCCTTTTTGTCATTTTTTTTTTTTTTGCTGCCTTCCTGCTCTTGCTTTTCTCCTTAGCCTCTCACTGTTTATTTTTGTGAGTTTGCAATGTGTCCAGTTTGTCTTAATCTGTATTTCCATCATAATCCTGCCCCTTCCTTCCCTTGGAGATCACAGATTAGATCTAGTCAGGAGACTAGTAATGCACGAGACTTCGGCATCTCCATCTTCAAGGGTAATCCAGAGGTTAGGAATAGCTTAGGGTCCCCTATAGTGAGGGACAGTATAGGAGCCCCCTATCCCTCATTATCCTGCAGTCACATTGTGACAATCAATTAGATTATTTACTGTAGCACATTCCAGAGAACTGGTGCTAGGAATGGGAGAACCGAATTAACAAAGATGTAACTCTTAAGGCCGCTTTACACAAAACGATATCACTAGCGATCTCGTTAGCGATGTGACACGCCCAGATCGTTACTCCAATTTGCCGAGATCGCTCATAGGTCGTTTTTTAGCAGTCACACGTACCCATCTCACAAACGACGCTACATCGTTCAGCGATATATTGTTTGACCAAGGCGGTCGTGTGGATGTTGTTCGTCGTTGGCAGGGTGTCAAATATAGCAATATGTCTGCTGCGTTCCAAACGATGAACAATATTTTGAAACTGAACGTTGTGTCAACGATCAACGATTTTCGCTATTTTTAAGATCGTTCGGAGTCGCACGTAGGTGTCACACGCAACGACATCGTTAACGACGATGGAAGTGCGTCACGAAAACCGTGACCCCGACAACATACCGTCAGATAAATCATAGCGTGTTAAGGGGCCTTTAGATCTCGATATTGGACAACAGATTCAGAATAATTTTTTCCCTAAATTAATTTCTGATGTTATGGTTTAAACAAAAATTTATTTTCAAGATAATTTTTAATGATATTAATAACTTTGTGTTTATTTTTAGCAGATGACTGTATTGGGAGTTCAGATGGATCTCTAATATCTTCAGAATTTATAACAGATGATGAAAGTATCCCACATGATACATATGAAGAGCATGCTGTTGTCCCAGATATAAATCCAGTCCTTCCTCAGAAAGCTCTATCATCTGAGTTTTTCAAACAAGCCCAAAATTCCCATTTATCACAGAATTGTAAGCAGAATAAAAGTTTCAGAAGGGATGTGGAATATGAAACGGATGAAACGGTTCCTACAAGGGAGAAGCCATTTTCATGTTTAAAATGTGGGAAATGTTTTACCAGGAAATCACATCTTCTTGACCATCAAAAATATCACACTGGGAAGAATCCATTTTCATGTCAAGAATGTGGGAAATGTTTTATTCAGAAATCACACCTTGTTAGACATCAGAAAATTCACACAGGGGAGAAACCAGTTTCATGCTCAGAATGTGGGAAATGTTTTAGTCATAAATCAGAATTTGTTAGACATCAGAAAATTCACACAGGGGAGAAACCATTTTCATGTTCAGAGTGTGGGAAATGTTTTAGTCAGAAATCAAATTTTGTTAGACATCAGAAAATTCACACAGGGGAGAAGGTATTTTCATGTTCAGAGTGTGGGAAATGTTTTATTGCGAAATCAGTTCTTGTTATGCATCAAAGATCTCACACAGGGGAGAAGCCATTTTCATGTTCAGAATGTGGGAAATGTTTTATTCAGAAATCAGCTCTTGTTGTGCATCAAAGATCTCACACAGGAGAGAAGCCATTTTCATGTTCAGAATGTGGAAAATGTTTTATCCAGAAATCAGATCTTCTTAGGCATCAAAGATCTCACACAGAGGATAAGCCATTTTCATGTTCAGAATGTGGAAAATGTTTTATTCAGATGTCACATCTTGTTAGACATCATAAAAATCACACAGGGGACAATCCATTTTCATGTTCAGAGTGTGGGAAAAGTTTTAGTCAGAAATCAGAATTTGTTAGACATCAGAAAATTCACACAGGGGAGAACGTATTTTCATGTTCAGAATGTGGGAAATTTTATATTCAGAAATCAGATCTTGTTATGCATCAAAGATCTCACACAGGTGAGAAGCCATTTTCATGTTCAGAATGTGGGCAATGTTTTACTAGTAAATCAAATGAAGTTAGACATCATAAAATTCACACAGGGGAGAAGCCATTTTCATGTTCAGAATGTGGGAAATGTTTTATTGAGAAATCACATCTTGTTGTGCATCAAAGATCTCACACAGGGGAGAAGCCATTTTCATGTTTAGAATGTGGGAAATGTTTTATTCGGAAAGCACATCTTGTTAGGCATCAAAGATCTCACACAGGGGACAATCCATTTTAATGTTCAGAGTATGGGAAATGTGTTAGTCAGAAATCAGAATTTGTTAGACATCAGAAAATTCACAAACGGGAGAACGTATTTTCAGGTTCAGAATGTGGGCAATGTTTTACTAGTAAATCAGGTCTTGTTAAACATGTGAAGAAGCCGCACAGGGAAGGAACCTTTTTCATGTTGTGAATAATTGAAATGTTTAATTGGTAAATCAAGTCTTGCCGACATTCAGAAAACCAACAGAGCGGAGCAGCCATTCTTGCTTTCAGAATTTGCCAAATGTTTTTAAGACTAATCAGTTCCTGCTGTCCGATGAGTCACACAGGAGAAGCCATCATGTTGTACTATAATTCAAAGGGTTTTATAAAAAAAATTGGCTACAATTGCTCAAGTAAGAATTTGTGAGGAAAAGAACCATTTTATTTCTTTTTAAACTTATTGTATTTTTTGGACCATAAGACACACCTAGGTTTTGAAGAAGGAATATAGGGAAAAAGATTGACACAAAAAATGTGGTCATGACTCACTGTTATGGGGGGGGGGTGGATCTGCTGCTGACACTGTTACTGGGAAAAATTCCCCAATTCTGTACTGATGTCACCCAACCTGGGCCCCTTCCAGGTACTGTTGATGTGTCTCCCATCCTCATGTATACTGTATATCCAATATCCATCCTGGTATATATGTTGCCCATTTTTATCCCATCCTGGTATATATTATCCCCATCCTGGTATATATTATTCTTGTCCTAGTATATATGTCCCCATTCTTGTATATTTAGCCCTCCTCTCGGGCCCATTCATGTATATATTTCCCCATCACTCTGCACACATAAGAAAATCACCTTTTGTTTCTCCCCTATTTCCTCATAGACTGTAAGCTTACGAGCAGGGCCCTCACTCCTCCTGGTATCTTAATTTTGTTACTTTGTATTGTCTCAAATTGTCTATACATGTCCCCTCTGAATTGTAATGCGCTGCGGAATATATTGTCGCTATAGAAATAAAACTTTATTATTATATTATAAAAGAAATGATTATACTCCCCATCCCTCTGCTCTCCCGGTGCACAGTGTTCTTTTCTGATGCTGGCAAGTGACTTCACCATGTAAGCGGAGAAGCGCATGACACTACTGCCATGTGCCTCCAGTTACACGCAGACGTACGTGTTAGAGAATACTCAGCCATAATGTGCTGAGCAGCCATGTTGTATCTAACAGCCATCTTGGGAAGACTTGAGCAAACTAACTTTGCAGCTAATGAGCTGCACTGGCTAGAATTCTCCCCCCAGAGAGGAGATAGAGATGACATCAGTGTAATTAGCAAGTATAAAGCTGATGTCACACATAACGACGACGACAACGACGTCGCTGCTACGTCACCATTTTCTGTGACGTTGCAGCGACGTCCCGTCGCTGTCGCTGTGTGTGACATCCAGCAACGACCTGGCCCCTGCTGTGAGGTCGCCGGTCGTTGCTGAATGTCCAGCTTCATTTTTTGGTCGTCACTCTCCCGCTGTGACACACACATCGCTGTGTGTGACAGCGAGAGAGCGACGAAATGAAGCGATCAGGAGCCGGCACTGGCAGCTGCGGTAAGCTGTAACCAGCGTAAACATCGGGTAACCAAGGGAAGACCTTTCCCTGGTTACCCGATGTTTACGCTGGTTACCAGCCTCCGCTCTTGCTGCCAGTGCCGGCTCCTGCTCTGTGACATGTGGCTGCAGTACGCATCGGGTAATTAACCCGATGCATACTGTAGCAAGGAGAGCAAGGAGCCAGCGCTAAGCAGTGTGCGCGGCTCCCTGCTCTCTGAACTGTGACATGTAGCTGCAGCACACATCGGGTTAATTAACCCGATGTGTGCTGCAGGAGAGCAAGGAGCCAGCGCTAAGCGCGGCTCCCTGCTCTCTGAACTGTGACATGTAGCTGCAGCACACATCGGGTTAATTAACCCGATGTGTGCTGCAGGAGAGCAAGGAGCCAGCGCTAAGCGCGGCTCCCTGCTCTCTGAACTGTGACATGTAGCTGCAGCACACATCGGGTTAATTAACCCGATGTGTGCTGCAGGAGAGCAAGGAGCCAGCGCTAAGCGCGGCTCCCTGCTCTCTGAACATGTAGCACAGCGACCTTATGATCGCTGCTTCTGCTGTGTTTGACAGCTAAGCAGCGATCATAACAGCGACTTACAAGGTCGCTGTTACGTCACCGAAAATGGTGACGTAACAGCGACGTCGTTGTCGCTGTCGTTTAGTGTGACACCAGCTTAAGAAAGGTCTAAAAAAGGTTAAATCGAATAGAAGAATACAATTGCGTCAGTTGATAGATGGTGATGTGTCGTCATGAATAGCAGGTATATTGAATTGATAAAGAAATTAAGTTGTCAATAGAGTTGTCAGTGTGTGAAGAGTTATGTGAAGTAGAGGCGCTTTCAGGAATCAGAAATGTCAGCATTGACGACATGGCTGAACTAGTGAAAAGTATCATGGAGGCCCATAGGAATACAATAAGTTTTTACCGCAATGCTCGTAAATAATGTCATGATGTATCATTATATTCTTTGTTCTCCAACGTATACGCCTTTCTCTGCAGTATGAGCTTTCCTTTGTCTAATATGTATAAGAGCCCCCACATGCCTTTCGGGGGACACTTCTTCATCTGTTGCTAATTCTGCTGTTCTGCCAGACACCTGCGTGTGTCATCCTGCCGCATAACCTGTCTTATCTGCCCTGTTGCTATCTTGGAATAAACTTCAGTCTTTGCTTGGAACGGATTGTCTACAACGTCTTCTTAGCTCTCAAGGTCTACGGACATTTTCTTTCAGTAAGCTGCCAGAATATTCACTGCTCCCCACAGCCGGGATTATGGGTTTGGAGAGCAGTGAATATTCAATGTCTAATAGTAGACACACGTGATCGCCCAGCCACAGCAGTAAGCAGGTGGCTTAGTAATCATGTGTACCCGATATTAAACAGAATAAATATTCGCTGCTCCCCACGCTAATAATACCGCCTACTAGAGTTGAGCGCGGTTCGTGGTTCTCCAGTTCGCGGTTCGAGTGATTTTGGGGGCTGTTCTAAATCGAGCTAGAACTCGAGCTTTTTGCTAAAGCTCGATAGTTCTAGTTTTGTTCGAGAACGGTTCTAGCAGCAAAAAGCCAAGCTAATTCCTAGCTGGCTTTCCGCTGTAATAGTGTAAGTCACTCTGACTAACACTATTATGAAATTTCAGCGTATAGTGTGCGGGAACAGTGCATTCAGATCACTGCTGCTGGGATAATGGCGATCGCCATTTTTTTTTTCCTTGTCTTCCTTCCCTAAGCGCGCGCGTGTAGTGGGGCGGGCCAGCATGTCAGCCAATCCCAGACACACACACAGCTAAGTGGACTTTTAGCCAGAAAAGCAACGGCATGTGTGATAGGATGTCTATGTCACATGTCCATGCATTATAAATACGGGCATCTGCCCGTCTGGACGCCATTATCTCTTCTGCGTCTGGGTGTCAGTCACCGCTGGCGTAGCTCCTGTCTCCGATACTGCTGTGTACGCTCTACACACAGCGCTGTACAGAATAGGGATAGAAGTTTCTATTAACCCTTGTAAGGGCTAACAATAGCAGGCTCAGAGCCATAGGTGACAGTCAGGTCCGTGGAAACAGATTTTAACAGCTACAGAAGATAAGAGCGTCTGTGTAGCTAATTTAGGGTCAGGGACTTCCTCGCTGCATTTCCCCATTAGGAGGGATAGAAAGGGAGGCTTCCTTTCCTGTACACTGACCCACAACCCTGCCACTGTACCCTCCTGCCCTTTGCACACTCAAGCTCATTGTTACTAAGCCATTATACTAGCAAACACTGAGTAAACTTAGTGGCATCCTAAAAGTGGCTGTTGGACTTCCATTATTGTTCCACTGTTACAAAGCTATTTGCAGCACCACTGCATTGCACACTCAAACTCATTGTTACTAAGCCATTATACTAGCAAACACTGAGTAAACTTAGTGGCATCCTAAAGGTGGCTGTTGGACTTCCATTAGTGTCCCACTAGTGCAAATCTATTTGCAGCACCACTGCATTGCACACTTAAACTCATTGTTACTAAGCCATTATACTAGCAAACTATGCTGCCAGTTTAAGGGCCGTAGTTGCATTGTCAGGGATAGTTATAGTTGTTTATTCTGCTGTTAATAAAGATAGACCACCGCTGCAATCTACACCACCTCTGAATTTTTACTACCACATTTTAAGTGCACAATCTTGTCGCAATCAAAATGAGTGGCAAAATGACATGCTGGTGGAAAGGGGAAGAGGCGTGTTGGAAAAGGAATAAAAGGGTTTGTCTATGGGGAAGGTGGCAAAGCTCCATTAACATCTGCTGAAGATAGACCATCTTCCAGCAAAAATAAGATGTCTACTACTTACCGTGGACAATCCGATGTGCTCCCTTTTATACGGACACGAACAACTGGAACAAAGGTAGATGATGGCAAAAAAAAAAAAAAAAGCTTGAATGGATCTCAAGTGATCCAACAAGTGCCCTCTCTGCCACCTCAACTACCGCATCCAAGAAACACCAGTCCTCGGAGTTGTCATCTCAATCACACTTGCTTTCTCCCAGCTCTGAAGTCTCCATCCGCCCTGCACAGTATGGTGGAACTGAGATGGCTGAGTCTGCATAGCTGTTCAGTCACACTATAGCCTGGGAATCAGAGGTCTGCTCCCAAGCTACAGTGAGTACAGACCAGGAAATGGTCTGCAGTGATGCCCAGAACCTTTATGACTCAGATTCAGGCCGTGATGAACAAGTTTCTGAGCATAATGTTGACCCTTATTCACAAACTGAAACACCTGTTGTAATAGACAATGAGGAACATACTGATGACGATGAGACGCAGATACCAGATTGGGATGACAACTTAAATATTGGTTCACGTCAGGAAGAGGCTCTGTCTGAGGGTGAGGGGAGTGCAAACACAACGCTTGATGAGGAAGTTCTAGATCCCACCTACTGTCAACCCACAGTCAGGCACTCGAGGAGGTCAACAGAGGCGGTGAAGGAGGATGCTACTGACGACGAAGTTACCTTGCGCCTTCCTGGACAGAGGAGTAGTACTGGTAGCACGTCTACAACTGCATCCTCAGCCACCACTCTGCCTCTGAGCACTAGTCGGGGGGCTCAGCAGGTCGCATGCCCTCTAAGCCTTGCATAGCCTGGACCTTTTTTGACATAGAAAAAGATCAACCAAATCATGTGATATGTAAAATTTGTCGTGATTCTGTTAGTAGAGGGCAAAACCTCAGGAGTTTGACAACTTCTTCCATGAATCGTTACAGGAATAAATATCATATGTCCCAGTGGGAAGCTCACCGTGCTGTAATGCGGTCTAGCGGAGCGAACCATCCACCGCCTGCCCCTTCCAGTGCATCCGCGCGCTCTTCATCTTCTAGGACTGTGGCGACAGCTGTCACACCTGGTTTTCCACGCACAACTTCCACCACTGTAACCGCAACAGGCAGTTTGCTTGGTAAGTCGTCATTTTGTTTGGAAGGGGAAACAAGTGCGTGTGTACAGCTCTCTCAGACATCGATAGCATCAACGTTTGATGAAGGCAACATCATGTCTATGCCTACACTTTCCTCACAAACCTGCATTTTTCAGGGACACCCTACTCACCACCGTCTACACACAGCAGCCAGATCTCTGTCCCTCATATGTGGACAAATAAAAGGCCATTTCCTGCGACCCATGACAAAGCTAAGAGGTTGATTTTATCCCTCTGTAAGCTCTTGGCTACCGAAATGCTGCCTTTCCGCCTGGTGGACACACAGGATTTTAGAGACCTTATGTCTGTCGCTGTGCCTCAGTACCAGATGCCCAGTCGCCACTATTTCTCTAAGAAAGGTATGCCTGCGCTACACCAGCATGTTGCACACAACATCACCGCTTCCTTGAGAAACTCTGTGTGTGAATGGGTGCATTTCATCACCGATACTTGGACCAGTAAGCATGGACAGGGACGTTACATGTCGCTGACTGGGCACTGGGTAACTATGGTGATAGATGGTGAAGGGTCTGCTGCACAAGTCTTGCCGTCCCCACCACTTGTGTGTCAATCCTCTGTCTGTCCAAGTTCCGCCACTGGTTCTGCCTCCTCCACCTCGTCTGGGTCCTCCACCTCCGCCCCAAGCCTGCCTGGTCAGGCCACCAGCGTTCTAACTGCGCAGAAGGAATCACGCACCCCTCATTACTATGCTGGCAGCAGAGCGCAACGGCATCAGGCGGTCTTTAGCTTGAAATGTCTTGGAAATAAGAGTCACACAGCGGCTGAGTTGTGGGCAGCTCTGGAGATTGAGTTTGGTAAATGGTTGTCTCCACTCAACCTGCAGCCTGGTAAGGCCGTGTGCGACAATGCTGCAAACCTGGGTGCGGCCCTTCGCCTGGGCAAGGTGACACACGTGCCTTGTATGGCTCACGTGTTGAACCTTGTTGTCCAGCAATTTTTAACACACTATCCCAGCCTAGATGGCCTTCTGAACAGGGAACGAAAACTGTCTGCTCACTTCGGCCGTTCAACCACCGCTGCTGAGCGACTTGCATCGCTCCAGAAGTCTTTCGGCCTGCTGGTTCATCGCCTGAAATGCGATGTGCCGACACGCTGGAATTCGACTCTCCACATATTACAGCAACTGTGGCAGCACCGTCGAGCCCTGGTGCAATACGTCATGACGTATAGCCTGGGCCAACGAGATGCAGAGGTGGGGCAGATCACCCTGATGGAGTGGTCTCAAATCAAGGACCTATGCACCCTTCTGCACAGTTTCGACATGGCAACGAATATGTTTAGCGCTGACAATGCAATTATCAGCATGACAATTCCAGTCATTTACATGCTGGAGCACACGCTAAACAGTATTCGGAGCCAGGGGGTGGGACAACAGGAAGGGGAGGAACTACAGGAGGATTCATATGCGCAAGACACAACAACATCACCAAGGTCCAGACGTTCATCACCAACGCGACAGGCATGGGACCATGGGGGACAGGGATCAACAAGGGCGCATAGTAGCAGGCGAAATGTTGAGGAAGGTGCAGGAGAACATGAAGAAATGGAGGATGAACTGTCCATGGAAATGGAAGACTCAGCGGATGAGGGAGACCTTGGTCAAATTTCTGTTGAAAGAGGTTGGGGGGAGATGTCAGAGGAAGAAAGAACGGTTAGCACCTCTATGCCACAAACACAGCGTGGACTTGGTCCGCATGGCTGTGCAAGACACATGAGCGCCTTCTTCCTACACTACCTCCAACATGACCCTCGTATTGTCAAAATTAGAAGTGATGATGACTACTGGCTTGCCACACTATTAGGTCCCCGGTACAAGTCCAAATTTTGTGACATAATTCCATCCATAGAAAGGGACGCACGTATGCAGGAGTATCAGCAGAAGCTGTTACTCGATCTTAGCTCGGCTTTTCCACCAAACAACCGTGGTGCAGGGAGTGAATCTCCCAGTTGTAACTTGACAAACAGGGGACGGTCTCGTCATCTTCAACAGTCTACCCGTACCAGTAGCACCGTATATGGTGCTGGTAACAGCAATTTTATTGAATCTTTTCATAATTTTTTTAGACCGTCCTTTACAAGGCCACCAGAGACAACAAGTCTGACACATAGTCAACGGATGGAGAGGATGATACAGGAGTATCTCCAAAAGAACATCGATGCCATTACTTTGCAAATGGAGCCTTTCTCATTTTGGGCTTCAAATCTTGAAAAATGGCCAGAGCTTTCCACTTACGCCTTGGAGATTTTGTCGTGTCCAGCTGCCAGCGTTGTCTCTGAACGTGTCTTCCGTGCTGCTGGGTGTGTGCTGACAGATAAGTGCACGCGTCTGTCCAGTGACAATGTGGACAGACTAACGTTCATCAAAATGAACAAGTCATGGATCCACAAGGAATTTACTACCCCTGTGTCATCCTGGGGAGAGTAAATGCTTGAGGATTTTGAATGTGCTTGATGCAAATCCACCTGTGAAGTGTACAACTGGGGCACAAGTGCTGCCACTGAAGGAATGGGTGTGTGTGTGGCCCAATTTTTGGAAAAAAGGGAGACTCCGCTTGGAGTAACCCTTGCTTACAGTGTTTTTTAAAAGGATCCAAGATGAACAGAGCTGGGATCAGGAAAGACTTAGCTACCTACCCCGGTGTCATCCTGGGGACGGTTAAGGATGGCGTATTTTTGAATGTGCTTGATGCAAATCTACCTGTGAAGTGTTCAACTGGGGCACAAGTGCTACCACTGAAGTGGTGTCTGTGTGGCCCAATTTTTGGAAAAAAGGGAGACTCCGCTTGGAGTAACCTTGCGGTGTTTTACATGATTTTAGAAGGGCATGCCATGCCTATATCTGTGTCTCCTCCTCTTTTTCCTTGTCCAGCTTTTTTGTTTTCGCATGAGTATATGTCCTTGTCACTTTCCCATGTGTTTGTGTTGTGTTGTGAGTTGTTTGTCACCCTTTGGACACCTTTGAGGGTGTTTTCTAGGTGTTTTTATGTGTTTGTGATTGCCTCCCATTGTTTCCTATGCTCTTCGAGTGGTTCGCCGAACCGGTTCGCCGAGCCGAACTCGAACGAGACCTCCGTTCGGCGAACCGAACTCGAGCTGAACCGCGACCGGTTCGCTCATCTCTACCGCCTACTGCTTGGTTGGCGCTGGCTTCATTGCCTAGAGGTGGGCGGGATTATGGCGTGGGGAGCAGTGAATCATTTTCATTTTTAGCTGGCACACAGTTAGCCTTTTTGAGAGCCTTTAGGAACATTTGTGAAAGCTTTTGATACTGGATTATATTTAGATAATTCACTAATCTCAGGTTGCTCACTGCTTTATTTACTAAAAAGCGCAGCCCCAGATTAGAGATAGGAACTCTGAAGTATATCACATTGTATATAATTGCATTTAAAATCTTGTTGTTTTGTTAATAAATGCTTATAAATATATATTCTTCATGCCTAGCTTCCTCTATTGTCTAGATGTGATGATTTTGCCTCAGAACCTCTGGAGTTGGCACAGACCTGTAGACATTTCACACCAAAATAGTGAGGGGAGAATTGAATCACACTGCATCCTAGATATGTGGAAGTTGTTAAGGCTAGTTTCACACTTACGTTGAACGGCATCCGTTGCATTGCGTTGTGTGACGGATGCAACGGATGTGTTGCATATAGTGGCACAACGGATTTTTTTTTTTTTTTTTACAGTTTTACCGGCGGCAGACTATTGTGAACGATCAGCTGATCGCTCCCAGTAGCCGGCCGCCGGGTGATTAGCTGATCGCTCCCTGCAGCCGGCCGCGGGGTGATCTGCTGAGCGATGTCACTTGCCAGCCGCCGGGTGATCAGCTGATCGCTCCCTGCAGCTGGCCGATCAGCTGAGCGCTGTCACTTGCCGGTGGCCGGGCATGCCGGTGGCCGGTCGCTCAGCTGAGCGCTGTCACTTGCCGACGGCCGGGCGCTCAGCTGAACGTTCGACCACCGCGAGCCAAAATAGTTTGTGATTAAAAAAAAAAAAGAGCATGCGCAGTGAAATCCAGAGGATTCCGCTGCTCAAAAACAATGTTATTACATGCTACGTTCCTCCCGCTGGGCGGAAGCAACGGAGCGTCGCCCAGCGGAAGCAACGCAGGTCCTTTTGGTACAATCCGTCATCCATACAAGTCTATGGGAAACAGCGGAATCCGTTAACGGATTCCGCTGTTTTCCAAAAGGGAGGATTGTAACGGAAGGAAAACAACGCAAGTGTGAAAGTACCCTAAGACATTCTGGTCCCAAATTATCAAAGCTGTTATGCCAAAAAAAACTGTCACAAAAATTTGGAAAGTTGTGCCAAGATTTGGCATTTTCACTCTAAAATTGTCAGAGCTTAGGTGGGACGGGGGCGTGACAGCACAGCTCCTTTAATTCATGACGAGCTGTGGTGTTCCCTATGCCAGAAATCTCACTCCAGTGTCTGATGGGAGTAATATTTCTAGCATGGAACAAGGAGGCACGTGCCACTCGTCAAACGCTCCAGATTCATGAGGAGGCATTTACCTCATAAATTGGGCTTTTTATGTTAAAAAACTGATTCCTTTACAAAGGATAATTGTTGTAATAAAAAAAACTAAAGGATTTTCTCTGTCTGATATCCAAGAGATTATTTTTTTGTGGGGCTACCCACACATAGAGATATACGGACCCGTTGAATTTCGGGTTTTTCAGTCGGACTTTAAATAAAGTTCAGTTCGGGAACCGGACTTGTCCTGAACCCGATTGGAAGTCACTGATTGGGCAGTTCGGGTCTCCGCCCACATGCAGCCATAAACAGAGCTTTTATTACTAGGGGAGGAAGGGTGGGGTTTTTCCTTGTACACAATACATCCTATAATGATGTTTTTACCTCCTCGTGAAAGCCATTCACACACTGCAAGCGGCTCACACTGGGCTGAGCACTGAGTGTACCCGAGCACACCGATGCTAGATCGAGTGGTTAGGATACATAAATCACCAAAACTCCGAACGCTAACTGATTTTTTGTATAAAGTCTGTATTTGGTACAAACACCAAACTTTACTATTTAGGTTCCCTCATCTCTGCCCACAAACCTTTATTACAGTTTAGATTATGGGTGTAGAAGAGACCAGAACTGAAAGGGGCCTATCTCTTGGTGGAGAGCAAGTAACATTTATGATACCTATGCTGGGGTTTTGTGAATTTAATGGGATTCGGTCATTAAGTGTTTACCCCTTAACCCCTTCACGACCGCGGGCAGTAAAGTTACGTCCTATTTTAACGTGACTTAACAACCAGGGACGTAACTTTACTGCCTAAAGTTTATTTGATTGCCATGGCCATAGCAACGGCTTTCAAATGATGTCCCCTGCTGTTTCTTACAGCAGGGGACCTTTGCTTTACCCCAGGGGGGGTGGCATCGCCACCCCTCATCGACGATCGATGTGATTGGCTGTTCAAATCTGAACCGCCAACCACATCGTTCACACTGATTTCGGCAAAAATAATGCCTGAATTAGTGCGATACTGTGAGATCCGGCTATGAGGTGCCGCAGCAGCTGCAGCAGATCATAGCTGGAGCTCTAACATGTCGTTCCCAGCCCCTGCAGCACTGATTGGAGTGATCGAGCTATGACGCGCAATCGCTCCAATCAGTGTGCAGTGGGGCGGTCTGATCTGCAGGTGGCTGCCCTCCCCAGGCCTGTGCTGGTCTGCAAGTCCTCCCCCAACATGTCTGCAGCGTGCACTGGCTGGTACTTGTGGTACCACGCCACCGCTGCTGCCGCCGCTGATGCCACCGCTCCTGCTCCACGTGAGTATTATGCTCATCTTGCAGCCCCTGCGCGCTCCCGTGATGGCCCCTGTGCGCTCCCGCGATGGACCCTGCCCGTCCCCCCCCACGATCTGCCCCCCCACGCCCCGATCTGCCCCCCAACATCCCGATCTGCTCCCCCTGCGATTTGCCTGCCTCCTCCGTGATATCTATTCTGCTTTCTTCCTTCTGCCTCTGTTCTCTGGCATCCCTCTCCCCCTCCCACTCCCCATCTGCTCTCCCCCTCCCCCTCTGCTCTCCCCCCCAACGTCTTCTTACCTGCCTTCACCGGGTCATCCGAGGTCTTCATTGGCCCGATCACATCTGCCTCCATCGCTGGGTCCTTCCTGGGTCTTCTGCTGATCTGTCCAACGTCCTGCCTGCTGCTCCTGTAAAGCTGTCCATCTCGCTTGCCTTCTGTTCCTCCTGCAGTTCTTCTGGTCAGTGATCCTCCTGCTAATCCTCTGGGTACTGTGAGTATAATTTTTTTTTTCTGTATCCCCTGTCTATTTTTACACCTCATCCGTCCGTGCGTAGCACCAAGCGCTGATCAGGGATGCAGATGATGTATCTGCATCCATGGTCAGTTTTCGGAGGGACTTTTTTTTTCCCCATATCCGACGCTTTTTGTATCGCATCTGTCCGAGCGTTCTACCGAGCGCTGATCAGGGATGCAGATAACGGATCTGCATCCGTGGTCAATTTTTGGCGTAACTTTTTTTTTCCATATCCCTGATGTTTTTTGTATCGCATCCGTCCGTGCGTCCCGCCGAGTGCTGATCAGGGATGCAGATAGCGTATCTGCATCCGTGGTCAGTTTTCGGCGGGACTTTTTTTTCCCGTATCCCCTACGCTTTTTGTATCGCATCAGTCTGTGCGTCATGCCGAGCGCTGATTAGGGATGCAGATAACGGATCTGCATCCGTGGTCAATTTTTGGCGTGACCTTTTTTCCCGTATCCCTGACGCTTTTTGTATCTCATCCGACCATGCGTCCTGCAGCGGCCGATCAGTGCATCGCGTCTGTGCGTTTGAAAAGTCAAATGGCGTTCCTTCTCTTCTGAGCCCCGCCCAAACAATTACTTTCCACCACATATGAGGTATCTGCGTACTCAGGAGAAATTGCACAATACATTTTATAGTGCATTTTTTCCTGATACCGTTGTAAAAAAAAAAAACTACCTGATTGATGCAAAAATTTTGTGGTAAAAAAAAAATAAATTTTCACGGTTCAACGTTATCAACTTCTGTGGAGCCCCTGGGGGTACAAGGGGCTCACCAAACATCTAGATAAATTCCTTGAGGGGTCTAGTTCCAAAATGGGGCAATTTGTGGGGGAGCTCCACTGTTTAGGGGGTCTCCAAACGTGACACGTTATTCGCTAATGATTCCAACCAATTTTGCTGTCAAAAGGTGCTCCGTCTCTTCTGAGCCCCGCCATGCGCCCAAACAATTACTTTCCACCACATATGAGGTATCTGGCTAACCGTTTTGTGGTGAAAAAAAAAATTGTATTTATGGCTCAACATTATCAACTTCTGTGTAGCCCCTTGGGGCTCGCTAAACATCTAGATAAACTCTTTGAGGGGTCTAGTTTCCAAAATGGGGTCACTTGTGGGGGAGCTCCATTGCTTAGGTACCTCAGGGGGTCTCCAAATAAAACATTACGTCAGCTAATGATTCCAACCAATTTTGCTGTCAAATGGTGCTCCTTCTCTTCTGAGCCCCGCCATGCGCCCAAACAATTACTTTCCACCACATATGAGGTATCGTCGTACTCAGGAAAAAATGCACTATAAATTTCATGGTGTATTTTTTCCTGATACCCTTGTGAAAAAAAAGCTACCTAGTTGAAGCAACAGTTTTGTGGTAAAAAAAATGTTTTTTTCTTTTCACGGCTCAACATTATAAACTTCTGTGAAGCCCCCAGGTGTTCAAAGTGCTCACCAAACATCTAGAAAAATTATTTGAGGGCTCTGGTTTCCAAAATGAGGTAACTTGTGGGGGAGCTCCATTGTTTAGGCACCTCAGGGGGTCTTCAAACCAGACATGGCGTCCGCTAATGAGTGCAGCTAATTTTGCACTCAAAAATTCAAATGGTGCTCCTTGCCTTCCAAGCCCTGCCGTGTGCCCAAACATTTGATTTCCACCACATATGAGGTATCTGCGTACTCAGGAGAAATTGCACAATAAATTGAATGGTGCACTTTCTCTTTTCTCCCTTGTGAAAATGAAAATTTTATGGCTAAAGTAACATTTTTGTGTTAAAAAGTAGAATTTTCATTTTTTCCTTCCACATTGCTTTGGTTCCTGTGAAGCACCTAAAGGGTTAATAAACTTCTTGGATGTGGTTTTGAGCAGATCGAGGGGTGCGGTTTTTAGAATGGTGTCACTTTTGGGTATTTTCTGTACCTAGGCCTCTCAAAGTCACTTCAAATGTGATGTGGTCCCTAAAAAAAATTATTTTGTAAATTTTGTTGGAAAAATGAGAAATTGCTGATGAACTTTGACCTCTTCTAACTTCCTAACGAAAAAAATATTGTTTCGAAAATTGCGCTGATGTAAAGCAGACAAGTGGGAAATTTTATTTAGTAACTATTTTGTGTGACATATCCCTCAGATTTATGGGCATAAATTTTCAAAGTTTGGCAATTGCGAAATTTTCGCAAACTTTCCTAAATTTTCACAAATAAACGCAAAAAATATCGGCCTAAATTTACCACTGACGTGAAGTACAATATGTCACGAAAAAACATTCTGAGAATCGCCAGGATCCGTTGAAGCGTTCCAGAGTTATAACCTGTCAAAGTGACACTGGTCAGAATTGCAAAAAATGGCCCGGTCATTAGGGTGTTTTAGTGGCTGGGGGTGAAGGGGTTAAAGACTTCTGTTTTTCTTTGTGTGCCCATGTAAGACAATGCTGCAGCTCATATCTGTGAGTTTTTCCACAGCACTAAAGACCATGTCACACACAGAGATAAATCTTTGGCAGATCTGTGGTTGCAGTGAAATCATGGACATATTGTTCCATTTCTACACAGCCACAAACCTGGCACTGATTGTCCACAATTTCACTGAAACCACAGATCTACCATAGATGTATCTCTGTGTGTGACAGGGCCTTAATCGGACTGAGGAAAAAAATCGCAGCATGCTAAGATTGTCTCCGAGTCTCGGATCGCTCGCACCCATACAAGTCTATGGATACAAATTAAACATTGGACTGCACTCTGCTGACATCCAAGTGCAGTGCAATATACACACAGGCTGACAATGGAGGAGATAGAGAGATCACTCTCTCCCTCTCCCCTGCAGCTGTGATCCGATCACAGGATCAGATCACAGTTGCATGACACTCAGCTCTCGTTCGTAGCAGAGCAGGAGCCGAGGATCATTTGCATATCGCATTCAGTGCTCTCGCATCGGACGCCATATGCTAGTGTGACTCTGCCCTAAGGGTAAAGATCTCATCCCAATGTGATAGGATTCATAGATTCTTTCAGCTCAGTCTATATTTTGTTGGAAGGATTTATGAATATATTTAAAATACAATTAAGCATGGAAGCTTTATTGTATACCAAAAACTGGCACACCTGCCCCTCCTCGTGCCCTAGAGCGTGCCAATACTGAGTATGTGTTATGCGGTGTTCTGCCCCTCACTCACTAGGTGTCATGGTGACTCCACACCCTATTCACATTTGCTCAGCCAGAGTCAGGCGTCGTCTGTTTAGTGCACTCTGGTCTTCAGTTTAGCAGGAGTTAATTCCTGCTGACTGATGAATTGCTGCTGGGGTCACAGGTTTCTGAGGTCCTATCACAGCCTCCTCCGCCATATAATAAGTGGTGGAACATAGCCTCACATGCCGAAGATAGCTCTAGCTTTGCTCCAGCGTTATCGGTCTTGTGCGTGGTGGTCCTGCTCTTGGTGAACTGTCGTATGTCAAAACCATATAATTTGTATCTAGAATAGAGGATATACTACCATATAACCATGAAAAACCTCTAAAAAAACAATTTTATTAAATATTCATTAAAATACTCCCAATCTAAAAACTTTGGGGTCATACCCAGTAGTTCAACACTAGACAAAAAGTCATGATTGTGAATAGTGTATAAGGTCCTAAAAATAGGGCAGTAGGCCAAGGGCGTGCGCCCCCCGTTCGTGATTTTTAGGGGGTATCGCAATATGGGATGGAGGGACCTAGTATTCCCTAATGTTTATCCCTACCTGGCAACGGAGGTGAATACACCTTAAAGTTTTTGGGTGCCCCCATTCCTCAGTGGCTAGCCCTAAATACCCCTGTCACTATTCCTGGCCTATAACCACCACCAGTGCATTGTGTTGGGGTGATTAAGTGGTCATGCGTCAAAAGTCCTATGTCAAGACCTTATATAAATCAAACACAGATATTGTACATCACCAGTATTCCAGTTATATAGTTTCAAACACGATCCGCCCTCAATCATTAATTCAGCTAGTACATCATATTGTTGAGTATTAAGTAGTCAGTGCCATCGTGAAACGCTGCTATTCCAAGCACTCACTGTTTTCAGACCCTCCCTTATGATGTATTGTTGATCTGGGAGGAGATCTTCACCATTACAATCAGCACGTGACGGGGTAATCCAGGACAGCAGCCGGACCCCCAGAGGGTAACTGAAAACGACCTAATTATAGGAAGGACATATGGAAGCATGAGATTGATGGCCTAATTTGGATAGTGACAACTTGCAATTCACATCTCCCCTGATGAACCCCGCTATATTGGGGAGAAACGCGTCGGGAGCAATGGGAGTAATAACAGTCCTGGCAAGATAAGTACTAGGACAGTTGGGCTTATCATACCTTCTGTCAAGACCTTTTTTCATCTCCCCAGAAATTCCTTTGATATCTCCCTCAACAATATGATGTACTAGCTGAATTAATGATTGAGGGCGGATAGTGTTTGAAACTATATAACTGGAATACTTGTGATGTACAATATCTGTGTTTGATTTATATAAGGTCTTGACTTAGGACTTTTGACGCATGACCACTTAATCACCCCAACACAATGCACTGGTGGTGGTTATAGGCCAGGAATAGTGACAGGGGCATTTAGGGCTAGCCACCGAGCAACGGGGGCACCCAAAAACTTTAAGGTGTATTCACCTCCGTTGCCAGGTTGGGATAAACATTAGGGAATACTAGGTCCCTCCATCCCATATTGCGATACCCCCTAAAAATCACGAACGGGGGGCGCACGCCCTTGGCCTACTGCCCTATTTTTACGACCTTATACACTATTCACAATCACGACTTTTTGTCTAGTGTTGAACTACTGGGTATGACCCCAAAGTTTTTAGATTGGGAGTATTTTAATGAATATTTAATAAAATTGTTTTTTAAGAGGTTTTTCATGGTAATATGAACTGTCATATGCTATTTGGTGTGCTGTGGAAATATCCTTGTTTTGTTTTTTTTCTCCCTGTACTTTATTGCTCTCTGAGCACGTATTATCGTTTTCCCTGTGTGTGCTTGCAGTGAGTTTAAGTCTTGGTTATTCCCTGTCTGTTCTGTTGGTATTTGTTGGATTGTTTACTCCTGTTTTGGCCCCCCCTGGAGGTGTTGGACCAGGGCTACTCAGGAGTTAGGGCCACGCTGGCAGTCCAGACCTTTCCACCAGCTGGCATGCATACATCTGAAATAAGGGACAGTTTGCTATTTGACAGGCTATACACCGGACACTGATCCTTGCACTTACCTTTACTGGTCTCACTGGCTCTCCTTGCTTCTTCTTATTCCCTGGGTACATAATTTATTTTTTATGCCCTATCTCTGCAAAATATTAATTCATTTGTCTACCTAAGGATTAATTTACCTTGACAAAGGCTCACCACTGAGCCGAAATGGTGGCAAAAGGGAGTTTGACTTTTTTTGCAGAATAAACATATATTATCTACAGACATAATCGCCAGTTTCTGTAACCCTATTCCAGCATGCACCGTGGCACTGACGTCACCGCTCTTCCCATGCATGTGTAGTACCAGCCGCGCCTCGATCACACATTTGTGATCTGATGGAGGAGAAAGGAGGTGTCTGCGCTTGCCTGACAACGCTATGGCTTCAGAGATGTTGGGGCGAGCAATGAGACATGGTGGCCCTGACGATCTCCCTGATGCTGTCCCCACGATGCTCCACGTCCTCACTACACACATATGTATACACACAGACACACATGGATAATAATAATAATTAATAATTTTATTCATTTATATAGCGCTATTAATTCAATAGCACTTTACAAACATTGGCAACACTGTCCCCATTGGGGCTCACAATCTAGAGTCCCTATCTGTATGTCTTTGTAGTGTGGGAGGAAACTGGAGTACCCGGAGGAAACCCACGCACACAGGGAGAACATACAAACTCCTTGCAGATGGTGTCCTTGGTGAGATTTGAACCCAGGACCCCAGCGCTGCAAGGCTGTAGTGCTAACCACTCAGCCACCGTGCTGCTGAACTGAGCACATACACACACATGACGCACATGAATGTATACACTGAACACAGACACACACATATGTCTTCACACAGACACACACACGTACACACTGCTTGATACTCACCTGTCAAGACATCGCGGGCGGCACTGAGAGAGACATAGCGGGCGGCACTGAGAGAGACATGGTGGGCGGCACTGAGAGAGACATGGTGGGCGGCACTGAGAGAGACATGGCGGGCGGCACTGAGAGAGACATGTCTGGCTGTTACGGGGGGACCGGCAGATCAGGACAAGGGGGTAAATATCCCAATCGCCAGTCGGGGCCCACCGTGCTCCAGATGACAAAGGAGCTGCTGGCAACCCGAAGGTTAGGCGGAGAATATAGAGCTGGATGGCTTTCAGATAACCCAGGAAACCGGTCACTTGTGTAAAGACACGTCAGACCGGATGACAACCCAGTTAGCGTTTTCGTGGAGCTGGCGCTATACCGACCACGTGTGCAGGGAACACATCAGGCCGGATGGTGACCAGTTGAAAAAGAAAAACAAAACCAAAAAATGGAGGGTGAAATGTTAAATATTTTATTAATTTATTAGATATAAATAGTAACAAACAATTGGATGCTAAAACCAGATATAAGGACAATGGGAGCAAAAAATTCCGTAATAGACTGCACAAGGGAGACAGGGCTAGAGGGTAAGGGCCCCCCTCCCAGAACAGCACGACCGCCTGTAGATATAAATGGTAGAAAAAGGGGAGGGAAAAGCTGGTACAGGTGTTCCTGGCTAACTATATAAGCAATTCAATATAGTGTAAAGTCAAATAGCATCTTTTAGGCTAATGTGAGACACCATATATAAAACATGACAATAAGAGGGGAACCTGGTGGATTGAGGTTAAGAGTATATAGATGGGATAGACAAACACAAAGATGAGTGTATATCTGTAATATAATTAAATGTCCAATTCCCATAAAAAAGTATACCAGCCAGGTCAAAAAGCCACTAAATATTAATCATGTGGTGAAAGTATAAAGCCAGGAGAATAAAGAAAGGTCTTAGGGATGGTACATTATAAACCAGCAGAAGTTCCAATAGTTACCTATGATGGTATATGGTCGCAGTGAGTGGAAGGGGGGTCCCCCAACGATCGTTTCGCAAAAAGGCGCTTTTTCCAGGGGCAGTGTCTCACAGTGAGACCATCATAGGTAACTATTGGAACTTCTGTTGGTTTATAATGTACCATTCACCAGGTTCCCCTCTTATTGTCATGTTTTATATATGGTGTCTCACATTAGCCTAAAAGATGCTATTTGACTTTACACTATATTGAATTGCTTATATAGTTAGCCAGGAACACCTGTACCAGCTTCCCCCCCCTTTTTCTACCATTTATATCTACAGGAGGTCGTGCTGTTCTGGGAGGGGGGCCCTTACCCTCTAGCTCTGTCTCCCTTGTGCAGTCTATTACGCAATTTTTTGCTCCCATTGTCCTTATATCTGGTTTTAGCATCCAATTGTTTGATACTATTTATATCTAATAACTTAAAAAAATATTTAACATTTCACCCTCCATTTTTTTGTTTTGTTCTTATTTTTCTCCTTATTTAATATGTTTCTGAAGAATATACCCAGGTAGCGTTGACCGAGAAGACCGCTGCGACAGCGCCCTGTCGGCCACGTGTGTAAGACGTCAGGCCGAGCGATCCTCCGATTAGCGTTTCTGGTCACAACTCCACTGGCCACGTGTGTGAAGGACACATCAGGCCAGGTGGTCACACCAGTAGCGTTGACTGGGAAGCCAAGGAGGATAACAGGGTTCACACACCCAACCCAGGAACTCCCTGTTAACTCCACAGGGGTAATCTGTCCGTGCACGTAGGGGGCACAACCAAACAGATGGCGCAGCATGTACGCTGTCCGTGTTCGTATGGGCCACAACCGGACAGGTGATGCAGCAGCCGCAGCCCAGTTAACGCCACTTGGCTGCTACAGCAAAACTGGAACAGCAGGAGGGACATACGGCGCCTGACCCTGATGTGCTGAGCTACGAATCTTGGCATGACAGGTACCGTTCGCCTAACCCTACCTACCTCTTCCCAACAAAGGCTTATGCCGCCATGAATTCTATACATGACGGTGCACTCAGAACAAGCATATGAGAAGACTGCGCCCCTCCATGTTGTCTCCAGCCCCTTTTATAACCTGGGTACGCCTCAAACCCAGGGTGGACCACAATGACACCTCCAAGGTCCAATAGCAGAGTGCTATGTCATCAGCGATGTCACCAGAACTGCCGCGTCATTGATGACCTCATAGCAGCCACGCCCCAAACACCTCACCAGTCATCGTCTGACGACCAACGGTGAGGTGCCAGGTCATAGGGGCAGGCCTCCACAGTCCAGTCCGGAGTGGCCACATCATCAGGACACCTGATGCCCTCTGCCCTATCAGGGCCTCCCACCTCACGGACATGCCCAGTGAGGTCCTTACCGGACCTAGCCTCTGATGCACTATGTGCCTGCGCATGCTCAGTAGGCACAACACAGGACTTATACACGGCACGAAGTCCAAGTACCTGTGCAAAGAGGCTTTTCGCATTAATTGTTGGAACATGCTCAGTAGCCTGCACTGAGGACTTAGTCTCAGAAATGACACAATCAGGCTGAGCATGCTCACTAGGCGAAACACTGGACTTAAGGCTACTTTACACACTGCGATATCGGTCCCGATATCGCTAGTGTGGGTACCCGCCCCCATCTGTTGCGCGACACGGGCATATCGCTGCCCGTGCCGCACAACATCGCCCACAGCCGTCACACATACTTACCTGTCCGGCGACGTCGCTGTGACTGGCGAACCGCCTCCTTTCTAAGGGGGCGGTCCGTGCGGCGTCACAGCGACGTCACTGAAACGTCACTGAACCGCCGCCCAATGGCAGCGGAGGGGCGGAGATGAGCGGGACGTAACATCCCGCCCACCTCCTTCCTTCCGCATAGCGGCCGGGAGGCAGGTAAGGGGAGCTTCCTCGTTCCTGCGGCGTCACACGCAGCGATGTGTGCTGCCGCAGGAACGAGGAACAACCTCGTTACTGCTGCAGTAACGAGATTTGAGAATGGACCCCCGTGTCGCCGATTAGCGTTTTTGCATGTTTTTGCAACGATGCAAAATCGCTTATCGATGTCACACGCAACGGCATCGCTAATGCGGCCGGATGTGCGTCACGAATTCCGTGACCCCAACGACTCCGCATTAGCGATGTCGTAGCGTGTAAAGCCCGCTTTAGGCTCTGACTGGGGTAAATCGTCACACGCATGCGCACTAGCTGTCTCACCACACTTACACGTGGAGGAGAAAGCAGCCAGCTGAATGACCCGAGGCACGGCCAAAAACGACGACCGGCGCCTGAGCGTCGCAGGAACCACAGCAGGCTGCTTGCGGCTATGGCGGCGCCGATTAGTAACACTGGCAGCACTGAGAGAGACATGGCGGGTGGCACTGAGAGAGACATGGAGGGTGGCACTGAGAGAGACATGGCGGGCGGCACTGAGAGACATGGCGGGCGGCACTGAGAGACACATGGCGGATGGCACTAGGAGACACATGGAGGGCGGCACTGAGAGACACATGGAGGGTGGCACTGAGAGAGACATGGAGGGCGGCACTGAGAGAGACATGGAGGGCGGCACTGAGAGAGACATGGCGGGCGGCACTGAGAGAGAGAGAGAGAGACTCCAATTATAGTCACGACAGCTTTGAAGAGACCATATAGTGTAAACACACACACAGCACACGGGGAGACACCACATAGTGAACACAGCTCAAGAAACACAACACCAGATACCAATATACAGCACACAACAATGAAGAGACAGTGCACAGGGGTGAAAGAGGTCAAATGACGCAACACATACAATACACAAATGCAGAAAAATGACATACAACAGATATGTTGGAAAGCGCAAACAGTGACACACGTCCAGTGCTCCTGTCAGCACCACTAAGCATAGACAGAAGTTCATTTCACCGCACTCCCGATACGATAGCATTGGGCCTATTTCTAGTATATCATAATATCCTGTGTGAATTTTTATGTGTCCCAGAAATTTTTTTTCTACTATATTAGTGTTTTTTTCTGAACACCAACCCTATTGGTTCTAGCGGAGCTTCTCCATTATTAGTTTACAGCCCCTACTATGATAGCTAGTTGAGGTGACCCTTCTTCTGGTTACTGTGTCATATCCATGACAGTGTGATAGCCTGGACCTCAAGGTTCCCAAATGAACTTGGAAGAAAAAGATTTAAGTTTTAGGAACATCTGGGTAGGTTGAAGGGGATTGTCTGGAAGAGGTAATGGATCCTTGGTAAAATGTCTATCTTCAGCACATTAACCCTACTGAACGATGAAACCAAGAGCTCGGACCAGTTCAATAAATCGTTCTCAATATCACAAAGAAGAGATAAAAAATTTACAGTATTTAGTGATCTCTAAATATTTGATGTGGTCATTCCGCCATTTAAAGGGAAATGTAGAACTAAGGTGCAAGGCTTCGGCCCCCGGTATATTTATATTAATCATCTCTGATTTAGGCTGCTTTCACACCTCCGGTTTTTGCTATGCGGCACAATCTGGCACTTTGCAGGAAAATCGCAACCGTTTTTTTTTGCTGCCGGTTGCGATTTTCCTGCATAGACTTTAATTTGTGCCGCATGGCCTTGCGTTCCGTCCGGTTTTTGCCGCATGCGGCAGATTTAGCCGATGCGGTGGCCGGATGGAACGTTGCCTGGCACGTTTATTCGTGCGGCAAAAAAAAACGCATCGCGCCGCATTCGGCCGATGCGGCGCATTTTTCAATGCATGCCTATGGCGGCCGGATGCGGCGCGATGCGGCAATAACCGCATCCGGCCGCCGCATGCGGTTTTTGCCACTGCGCATGCTCAGTAGCATGCCGCAAGCGGCAAAAACCGGACTGGCCGCAAAGGAAAAACGTATGCAAAGGATGCGGTGTTTTCACCGCATCCGTTGCATAGCTTGCACAGCCGGATTGAGCCGCAGAGCTCAAGCCGGATGTGTGAAAGCAGCCTTAGAAATCCTTGCTACACAGTTAGATAAAAAGAAAAAGTGTTTAAATTCCACTCCAGAAAAATGACCATTGTAATGTTTTCCGTTTATTTAAAAAAAAAATTCAGAAATTTGTTAAAAATTTACAACAATTAGAAGTGATCAAATATTGTATTTGGAGGCTCTTAAAACAAACGATACCGCAACATATAGTCAGTAAATAGCATTTACCGTTTTCTGCTTTAGTCTAAATGACTACCTTGACCCCACTGGCAGTCTCTGGAAATTAGCATGGAGTGGATGTTGTAGAGTGAAAATTGTAAATCTGCCATTTTACTGTCCAACACATAGTGCCCAGCTTGTGCTCCACGAGACTCACACTGTAAATATTTATGTGGGTTCTTCCCTGTGGCAATGCTAAACATGTAGATACTGATAATGTGTGGGCCACTGCAACGCTGAGAAGCATCGAGGACTTTTGGCTTTGGGATTTTGTTGAATTGGATTATGAAACTATATCTCTTTATAATCAAGAGTTGTCAGGTACAACCATCGTCCCTCCATTTTTTTCACTGAAGTAATCGATTTTTTTTGTATAATTTTGGCTTCTAAAATATTATTTGGTGGCTTATTATTCCAATATACAGGAGGCCAAGTGAACAAAGAGGTTGAACTCTATGTTCTACTAGTTCCTGTTCCGACGTCTACTATTAGATTGTGTACAGTCTTTGTTTTAGTAAATGATTAAAATTTGCTGCATAACTTGCCATTTCTTTAGCTATTTTATTAATTATATCCTTAAATGTGTTGATATTAAAATAATTTTTATTCTTGGCAGATGACTGTACTATTAAATCAGATGGACAACTGACATCTTCAATTTTTACATCAGATGACCTTGATATCTATCACACAAGATATAATTGAAGTGAGTGACTCTATTTCAGATATACTATCATCTCCTTACAGCAAAGATCTATCATCTGATTCAATTAAACAGGTCCTACCTTCTGATTCATCACAGGCTATTAAGAAGAATAAAAGTCATTAGAAGTATTCTTACAGAAAAGAAGCCATTTTCAACTTCAGAATATGAAAAAATCCATCAAAATATTCAAACAAGGGAGAAAAGATTTTCTTCAGTGTGTTAGTTACCAGAGAACTCACACAGGGGAGAAGCCATTTTCATGCTCAGAATGTGGGAAATGTTTTACGCGTAAATTATTTCTTGTTACACATCAAAGAATACACACAGGGGAGAAGCCTTTTTCATGTTCAGAATGTGGGAAACATTTCAACCAGAAATCAAATCTTGTTAGACACAAGAGAACTCACACAGGGGAGAAGCCTTTTTCGTGTTCAGAATGTGGGAAATGTTTCGCACATAAATCGGAATTTGTTACACACCAAAGAACTCACACGGGAGAAAAGCCTTTTTCATGTTCAGAATGTGGGAAATGTTTTGCACAGAAATCGCATTTTATTTCACATCAAAGAACTCACACGGGTGAAAAGCCATATTCATGTTCAGAATGTGGGAAACATTTTAACCAAAAATCAAATCTTGTTATACACCAGAGAATTCACACGGGGGAGAAGACATATGCATGTTCAGAATGTGGGAAACATTTTAATCAAAAATCAGATCTTGTTATACACCAGAGAATTCACTCAGGGATGAAACCTTTTTCATGTTCAGAATGTGTGAGATGTTTTGCAGATAAATCAAGTCTTGTTAGACACCAAATAATTCACACAGGGGAGAAACCGTTTTCATGTTCAGAATGTGGTAAACATTTTAACCAAAAATCATACCTTGTTGTTATGATCCGGAACTATGGAAGATCACCACAAATCATTGGTAAAAGGTGACAAGAGCATTGGCAACTAATCTGGCCGCCATCCTCTTACTAACCATCACAACTAGAAGTAGCCGAGGGGTGAACTAACATCCTGTGCACCGCGAACCCAGCCGGAGAACTAGCTATCCTAAAGGTAGGAAAGATGAATAACTCCCTGCCTCAGAAAATAGACAAGAATAGCAAGCCCCCCCCACATTCAAAGACTGCGGTGATATAGGAAAAACACAATACACAGATAGATGACAGGATTAGCAAAAGGTGAGGCCCCCACTGACTAACATAGGAAAGGACAGGAAAGGGGCTGATGGTGACCAGAGAAAAACCCTACAAAATTCCAAATTCCTGATAGTACAAAAAGGCCCTCAGATCGCATGATCTGAACTCCGTCCTATACCAGGTGCTCTTGTCATACCAATGAACAGAAAACAAGAATCATAACAAATTCAACAAGCCACAAACACATGGACTTAAAGGAGCTATACTCCAAACAGAACTGCAAGGAGTTCCCCAGCCAAGCAACTGAGGGGGAAAATCCCTCCATGCAAATAAACTGAAAACAACAACAGCAAAAGACAAACCCAGATAAGAGCAAAAGAACCAAACAATAAATAAATAGCAAGCACTTATCTGGGGTAGATGTGGTGTGGAGCAGAATGAAGCAGGCTGGTGATACAAAGAACTGACATCCGGCAAAGCCTGCTTATCAGACCAGGATTTAAATAAGCAGAGAGTTAGCAAAGGAAACGCCCATTGCACAACACACCTGGTCTACTTTAGATTCATTTTTCTGCATTTTCCTGCAACGGTATTTAGTTACATGCTAAGTGCTGACTAATGTGCCAAATGCACTAGTTTGATTCAGCTATACTACATACAGACCTGGTTCCATATTGCTCTTTTTTGCAATCCATATTGTTATCCTGCCTTACCTTGACGGACACGAAAACGTGCACATAAGCAGAGGCGGTAGCCCTTTCTCATATACAGAATCATGATAACTATGATAAATTTATATTACTGACTATCCTCATCTATCCTTATAACTAGATATCCTCGCTCATACCAGCATTCTTCCCCAGGGATCTCCCACGTATTTAGTCAGTCTGTCCGACCAGATGAAGGCCGAGGTTAGGCCGAAACGTTTTTAGGTGGACTCTCTGCAAATTGTACTATTATTCCCTTCTTCTGAAAAATAAAAATTGGAATATATATCAAGACTCTTTCTTGGACTTCATTTGGGAAACATAACAGTGTGCCGGGGATATCTCCTTTTTCTCTGTTTTTTCCCCCCTGAGCACCTGTAACAGGTGACGCTAGGTCCTCCCACACCCCCTCCTGTGACCATCCATGTCTCCTGTAGTAATGTTACCATCCTTGTCTTCATCGTGAGTAATGTGTCCATACTTGTCCCCTGTAGCAATGTGCCAATCCCTGTCCCATGTAGCAATGTGTCTATTCTCGTCCCCTTGTAGTAATGTGCACATCCTTGTCTCCTTGTATTATTGTGCCCATCCACGTCACCTTGTAGTAATGCAAATGTTAGTTGGATTCGTAACTGGCTTAGCGATCGGAGTCAAAGAGTGGTCATAAATGGCTGCACATCCAGTTGGAAGACTGTCTCAAGTGGGGTACCACAGGGATCTGTCCTGGGCCCCGTGTTGTTCAACATCTTTATCAATGATTTAGATAAAGGTATTAAGGGTAAACTGATTAAATTTGCTGATGACACAAAGCTAGGAGGAATAGCTAATACTAGAGAAAAGAGAGAGGATTCAACAAGATCTAAACAAGCTGGAACAATGGGCAGCAACTAATAGAATGGTTTTTAACAGGGAGAAATGCAAAGTCATACATCTTGGCAAGAATAATGAAAAGAGCATATTCAGCATGGGAGGAATAGAGCTATCCAAAAGCATGTGTGAAAAAAGACTTAGGTATACTAATAGATCACAGACTGAACATGAGTCAACAGTGTAACGTAGCAGCAAAAAAGGCAAACACCATTCTAGGATGTATTAACAGAAGCATATAGTCTAGATCACGTGAAGTAATTATCCCCCTTTACTCCTCTTTGGTCAGACCTCATCTGGAATATTGTGTCCAGTTCTGGGCACCACATTTTAAAAAAGACATCAACAAACTGGAGCAAGTTCAGAGAAGAGTGACCAGAATGGTGACTGGTCTGCAAACCATGTCCTATGAGGAACGGTTACAGGATTTAGGATTGTTTAGCTTGCAAAAGAGAAGACTGAGAGGAGACTTAATAGCTGTCTTCAAATATCTTAAAGGCTGTCACACTTTAGAGGGATCAGTTTTATTCTCATTTTCAAGGAAAGACAAGAAGCAATGAGATGAAACTGATGGGGAGGAGACACAGATTAGATATTAGAAAAAACGTTTTGACAGTGAGGGTGATCAACGAGTGGAACAGTCTGCCACAAGAGGTTGTGAGTTCTCCTTCAATGGATGTCTTTAAAAAGAGGTTGGACGGACATCTGTCTGGGATGATTTAGTGAATCCTGCTTTGAGCAGGGGGTTAGACTAGATGACCCAGGAGGTCCATTCCAACTCTAATATTCTATGATTCTATGATTCTATTAATGCACCCATCCTTGTCATCTTCTTGTAGTAACGTGCCCATTCTTGTCCTCCTGTAGTAATGTGCCCATCCTGGTACTCTTCTTGTAGTATCGTTTCTATCTTTCTTCCCTTGAAGTAATGTGCCCACCCTTGTCCTTTTGTGGTAATATGCCCATCTTTGTTCACTTGTAGTAGTGTGCCCATCCTTGTCCCCTTGTAGTAATGTATCCATCCTTGTCCCCTTGTAGAATATGCTCACCCCTTGTAGCAATGTCTCATCCTCTACTAATGTCCCTTATTATGCTGTCCTTCACATACACAAAAAAAAATCCTTCTCACCTGTATGTCATTCCCTCAGTGTCCTCTTTCTTGCTTCCTAGACATCTTGACAATGGTGGATGTGCAGGGCCCCCCATCTGAGCTTTTCTTCAGTTGCATGAATGGCCCGCGCAAGGCAGAGAATCTCTCTACAGCTAAACCAATGGCAGTTGCCATATGCCAACGTCGGGAGGGGGGGGGGCACTGATTGGCCAGCGGCTGCTATTGGTATGGTGTCAGAAAAAGGAAAAACAAAATCCAGCTCCAATGCACTCGGAGTAAAATCTTTCCAGGCTTTATTACAAACTTGCTCATAATATTCAAAAAGCGGCATATTGCAAAAGGTAAAATGACATTACATGGCCCCAAGGGGCTAGAAAAATATAAAAAAGCAAGCGGCTACAAATTTCAGACACATAGACCATGTACAGAAATATTAGGGCTACAGCAACATCACATATGTTAAACAGAAGAATAGCGCTGTCTCTATAGCTCTTTATACAATGACTTATCGATCAGACAAGCTCCTCATATTTAGGCAGTTTCTATGTTACTCAGACGCTTTTTATATGAATAAGATCAGTGAGTCTCATTATACCGAGTAGAAAAGCTCCAGGGACAAAGACCCAGTCTCATACCTTTTCTCTGTTTGTTTTATCATCTGTTCACACCCTATATGCATTTAATAGCCCTCTGTATATGCAATTGTTCCCATACTGGCTGGTGACTAGTTCATGTAGCAAAATGTGAATCCCCTATTTATTATATTGATGGCTGGAACGTACAATACAAGCACTTTTTACCTTTTACCTTTTGTGCCTTCCCTCCTTCCTCATAGACTGTAAAGCTTGCGAGCAGGAACCTCACTTCTCTTGGTATGTGTTGTGTTACTCTCTAATGTCTCATAATGTCTGTATACAGTTGTGCTCAAAAGTTTACATACCTCTGCAGATTTTTTTGCTTTCTTGGCCTTTTTTCAGAGAATATGAATGATAACACAAAAACTTTTTTTCCACTCATGGATAGTGGTTGTATGAAGCCATTTATTGTCATCTACTGTGTTTTCTCTTTTTAAATCATAATGACAATCAAAAACATGCAAATCACCCTAATGAAAAGTTCACACACCCTGGTGATTTTGGCCTGATAACATGCACAGATGTTGACACAAATGGGATTGAATGGCTAATAAAGGTAACATCCTCACCTGTGAGCTGTTTGCTTGTAATCAGTGTGTGTGCATTAAAGCAAGAGGACTTGGATCCTGCCAGTGCTACTTCTGCGGTATCTTCAGCCTCATCAGATGAGGAGTTTAATTTTGAAAAGTATTTGGATGACATGGAGCAGCAAAGCGTTGCCTCAGGGAAAAAGATTTGACTCCCACAGCAAACTGACCATACATCAGCAAAATTTTTCACTTTTTCACTTGCTCTCAAAGTAGAAGAGTTCAACTGTTCATCTAGACTGACTGTGCATGAGGCCATTCCTTTATACCCTGAAATTGTTATAGATGTTGCCCATGTGGTCACCGCTTTGTCACCAACCTAAGTTAGCGTAGAGGGTTGTTCACTAGCCTTAAAATATTTAGCACATGAATAGGAAAAGGGAAGGGATTATCTGCTCACCCACTGACTCAATTGAAGCAAGGACTGTCCATTGAACCAAATGTAATTCCAATTATAAACGTAATTATAAAATTTCAAGTTTATTCAGAATTGGATATTAAAATCATGATGAAAGAAACGTGTTTCAAACGCTACAATACGACTTTGTTCAAGCTAAAAACAATACACTTGAAAAATGAAGAAAAAGAGGGAGCAGAAAGGAGAAAAAAAATAAAGGGAAAAAAGAGTTTTAAATGACTGAGCACATCAAAAAATCAATAACCAAATATTCAAATACAAGCTGAAACACAGAACATCTAAATATATGAATGCATATAATCAAAAACCAATAAGGGAACATATATGAACGGTATTCAGACCATGCGGTGAGGCAGTATCTAAATAAAATTTCCAGTACGCCTCTCGTGTTAATAATTTAAGTCTAATGTCACCACCTTGCTGACTGCTAGCCGCACGCAATACACTGTTACCAGAAAGGGGTTTACAAAAGGTAGAGGTGGACATTTTATCATGCAAATGTAAATCCAAAAAAAGTAAAAAGACAAGAGGAGAAGGGTGATCCGCGCACAATCCGGTGGCTTAGACGTATAGACACAAAATGACCAGATCCACTTATACTAATCTTGTCTTTGTTAAAAAAAATTTTAATAAAGAAAAGATCAGTATAAGTGGATCTGGTCATTTCGTACCTATACATCGGATTGTGTGTGGACCGCCCTTCTCCTTTTGTCTTTTTGTTTTCTGCTCGGAGCCCAGTGAAGGACTCCAATTCAATGGGCCGACCAGATGCGACCGTTGGATAGACGGGTTCCCCGGATTACATCCACGATCCATTTTACCCCAAGGTGAGTGCATTACCATTCAAGCACTCCTTATGATCACTAAATACTGCAATGGGAAAAGCGCCACCTCTCTCTTCCTTTCTAGGATTTTTTTCCACTCTGCAAATCCCAAAAAGAAATTGATGTTGAATTATGCTGAAAAAAAGAGATTAAATTGATTTGAATTGATCTAAGACATAAACTCTGGTATGGCAGAAATGATGAGCATGTCGTCTATGAATCAGGCATACCAGAACAAAAGGACAATAAAGGGATTATTCTGTGAAAAAAATGAAATTTAACATTCTTTCAAGATTTTCAAGGGAAGGGGAGTATTTGGCACCATGGACACATCCTTACATTGCAGAAAAAAAAATAATTATCAAAAGGAAAAAAAATGTGAGTCATGAGAAAAAAAAGTCATATTCAGAAAAGCTAGAATATTTCTTTAAATGAAATGTCAATGCATCTAGAGCAATATTGTGTGGGATAGAAATAGTGAGGTAACGTCACAGCTCAACCAAGAGACCATGAAAAATGTAAAAGTTGCTCCAAAACATCAGTAGAATCCTTCAGAAAACCTGGTGTGCGCTGGACTAGAGGCTGAAGTAATGAATGAAGCCGCTCTCCCAGTCACCCCGTAATGGAGCCAATCCCAGAAATAATGGGTCTCATGGGGGGTGGATTTGTGCATCTTTGGGAGGGCATGCGTAATAGGAAGAACAGGATGATCCACATGCAAGTAATCACCCTGATCTTTAGTGAGCGCTCCCCAAGATATCCCTTCAATGATTTTATTTGTGTCTTTAAAAAATTTCAAAGAGGGATTGTTATTTAATTTTACATATGTACTGGTATCATTCAGAAGGTCAATTATTTGTGACCTGTATGCAGAAGAATCCATCACTATCACTACTCCACCCTTGTCAGACATTTTCATTGTAGTGTCCGACTTACCCTTTAATTCCTCAGTTGCAGCATATTGCAGATCAGTTACGTTCCTAGGAGTGTACTCACATTCTGAAGACATATGCAGCACCTTCAGTTCTCTCTCCATAATGAGAAAAGGGAGCCAGCACGATCTGAGAGTGGTATGCATCAAATAAAAGTGTAAATTCACAGATTTATTCCAACTGCACTATAATACAAAATTAGATTTTTAGCAAATAGTTGATCCATTTTTTGAGCCACCCCTGCCACATCACGGCAAATCTCAATAGGGGGGTCCTACTCTATATTTTACATTTCATTGTGCCATGCGGCCTCCTAGATAAATTAATAGATTATTAGAGCAACACATACAGTAGAGACCAAAAATTTGGACACACCTTCTCATCTCTAGAACAACTGTTAAGAGGAGACTTTGTGCAGCAGGCCTTCATGGTAAAATAGCTGCTGGGAAACCACTGCTAAGGACAGACAACAAGCAGAGGAGACTTGTTTGGGCTAAAGAACACAAGGAATGGACATTAGACCAGTGGAAATCTGTGCTTTGGTCTGATGAGTCCAAATTTGAGATCTTTGGATCCAACCACCATGTGTTTATAGAAAAGGTGAATGGATGGACTCTACATGCCTGGTTCCCACCGTGAAGCATGGAGGAGGAGGTGTGATGGTGTGGGGGCGCTTTGCTGCTGACACTGTTGGTGATTTATTCAAAATTGAAGGCATACTGAACCAGCATGCCTACCACAGCATCTTGCAGCGGCGTGCTATTCCATCCGGTTTGCGTTTAGTTGGACCATAATTTATTTTTCAACAGGACAATGACCTCAAACACACCTCCAGGCTGTGTAAGGGCTATTTGACTAAGAAGGAGAGTGATGGGGTGCTATTCCAGATGACCTGGTCTCCACAGTCACCAGACCTGAATCCAATCGAGATGGTTTGGGGTGAGCTGGACCGCAGAGTGAAGGGAAAAGGGCCAACAAGTGCTAAGCATCTCTGGGAACTTCTTCAAGACTGTTGGAAGACCATTTCCGGTGATTACCTCTTGAAGCTCATCAAGAGAATGCCAAGAGTGTGCAAAGTAGTAATCAAAGGAAAAAGTGGCTACTTTGAAGAACCTAAGATATAAGACATATTTTCAGTTGTTTTACACTTTTGTAAGTATTTCATTCCACATGTTTTAATTCATAGTTTTGATGCCTTCAATATGAATCTACAATTTTTAGAGTCAGGAAAATAAAGAAAACTCTTTGAATGAGATGTGTCCAAACTTTTGGTCTGTACTGTACCTGTGACCTGTATATAACCGCTTCCATGTCGCAAACAGAGGGAACTGTGGATAAGAGGCAGCCCAGGTCCCAGTGTGTGCAGCAGAAGCCACACACACCAGGACAATTACCCAGCTATTATATATACAGTATGTGTCATTTGGGGTATTTAAATTGCTTTTTGCTATAATTAGTGTTATCAGTGAAATCCTCTGCGTTTTACGTATTTTCAGAAATCTCATATCCGCAGTGTAAACTGATGATAGCTGCAGGTTTGTGACCCCAGTATGTAATTTATGCTGCTGATATAGGTGCGAGCCTCAATCACAACAAAGCTTCTCCGCACATTTATCACAATGATACAGCGGGATTTACCAGTCCGGGATCATGCGGGTCCTCCACTCCCGGAGGTCCACAGCAAGTCTGCTCCATGGGAACACTGTCTAAAGATTATTGGAAAGTGATAATTTAAAGATATATTTAGGAAATGCCTAAACACCACAATTGTTCCCCTACATGACGTCCCTCAGCATTGATCAGGAGGCCGGGATGTCACCTATTATTTTACCTTCTTTCACTATTCACTTAGCAGAACTTACTATGGACGGACTTAGTGGATTTACTTCTTTCTTAGAGCTGGGCCTGTGGTCTGCTACAGGGGTCATTAATGTCTTACTCTGCTTCCAACTTTGACTTAATGGGGCATTCGATTAATTAGACTTTTTAGAGAAGTTGGGGCAGAATTTCGTTTCACCACCTCCCGGGGTCGGGGGAAGTATGTGATTCTGGAAAAAATAAATGAGAAGGATTACTCGCCAGTCACAGCCCCAGCTGCTTCTGATCTCCGGCCTTCTGTACCTGACTGTGTGTCGCCCAGGGGTAGGGTCACTTTTGTAGGTGTACGGTGGCGTGACCCGGTCTGTGATCCCTGGCTCCACAGCAAAAAGGGGATTGGGTAAGGGAGATTGTCCGTGACGCCACCCGTGGGTTGCGGTGATGAGATGGTGGCACCGTCGCTGCCTCTGGGGACCGTGCCCGGGACTGGTGGTGTGGGGCAGCAAGATGGAATCCCCTCCAAGGGTAGGGGAGGTGTAGTCTTGGGGCCCAATTGGGAGTTGTGGATTGGGGAGTGACGGATGCAGTCCATGGCTTGGACCGGGTGCTGCAGGAGTACTCACAATATAAAGCAATAACTAACACAAGTCCAGGAATGAACCAAATTGCTGGTAACTGGTGCCCACGGATGCTGTGAGGATGGGTCCCACACCCGTGTGTGTACCTCAGGTGCTCGTCTCCTGCCTGAGGTTTGTGTCTGCTTCGTACACAGGTCCGGACTGGGTCCCGACATTCGGCACCGGGGGGCCACTACCCTCTCCCGGTCCACTTCGGGTCCCCACAAGCGGCTGGCCTATTCCTGAGGCCCTCACTGCCACTCTCCCTAGCCCCACACAGGGGCTGCTTCCAGACATCTCTCCTCCTGCAGACGGACTTCAGCTCAAACTCTGCTCTTTTCTAAGCTCCTCTCTCCCCCCTCCCATTTCCTGAGGAGGGGGTGAGTGGGGCCTGACTGGCTGTTGTGTTTGTGTGTGGGAAACTCCCCAAGGGAGAGTGAGATCTGCTCTAAAAAAAAAAGACAGATGCAGACTTCTGTGACACCCTGGTTTTGCCAGGGCGGCACACTCCCCCTTGGTAAAATACAGACCGTCCGCGGGCTGTCCAGCTACCAACATTTATTATTTAACGGGAAAAAGAAAAGTTAAACATTACAAACGTGCATCTTCCCACATCGGGAGGTACGTTTGCTCAAACTTTTAACTATCCTGCCACCCCCCACCTGCGGTGCAGATGGCCTCCTCTGTGAACCTGAGGACATTCAACAGGGGTGACAGTCCATAAAACAGTCAACTTGAACTTTGAACTTGCGGGTAGCCGTCCATGTTCTGCTACCACTGGTGCTGCTGCCACTCCCAGTACGGGGCACGGGTTCCGTGCTCTGCCTCCTGCTCAGGAGCCAGGCCCACTCGGATGCCCTCGGCGCCGGCTACAACCGGCCTCGCTAACTGCCGAGGATCCCATCGCTCAGTGGCCTGCTCCTCCTCTCTGGAGGTGCACCCCAGCTGCTCCACAGCCGCGACGGGGTACCTGGGAGCGGCTGGCGCCGCATCTGGGACAGACTTCCGGTCGGGTGCCGCCTCCGTTGTGGCCGGGCGGACTGCCAGAGCCGACATCATCACCGTTGCGGCCGGGCGGACTGCCGGAGCCGACGTCATCTCTGTTGCTGTTGCAGCCGGGCGGACTGCCAGGGCCGGGTATGATGTCATCAGGGTTGCAGCTCGCTTGTCCAGGAACGGAATTAGGCAAAGTCCTGGTGCCCCTGCCTTTACAGTCCTGGTTACATGAACTGCAGTCCCTTCCTGCTGCTCCCCCTTGGTACTCGGGAGCAGTCCTTCTAGCAACTTTTAAAGTCTCTCTTTCGCTTCCGGTTCTCCGGAGCTTCAATTCTGCCCGCGTTCTCAGGGGGCAGAGCCTTTTTTTTTTTCGCGCCCACCGCTCGGGAAAGAAGGCTTTGGCGGGAGTTTACGCGCCAGAAGATGGCGACAAGATGGTGGATTTCGCAAATTTCACAACGGATCACCGCTGACTTCAAGGCGATCTTCCACCAGTAAGTGGACTTGTTCAATCCTGTTTGTGATGCCAATTTGTGTCGCCCAGGGGTAGGGTACTCAGATCCAGGCCAAGGGGTCACTTTTGTAGGGGTACGGTGGCGAACCTGGTCTGTGATCCCTGGCTCCACAGCAAAAAGGGGATTAGGTAAGGGAAATTGTCCGTGACGCCACCCGTGGGTTGTGGTGATGAGATGGTGGCACCGCCGCTGCCTCTGGGGACCGTGCCCAATTGGGAGTTGTGGATTGGGGAGTGACAGATGCAGTCCACGGCTTGGACCGGGTGCTGCAGGAGTACTCACAGTATAAAGCAATAACTGACACAAGTCCAGGAATTAACCAAGTTGCTGGTAACTGGTGCCCACGGATGCTGTTAGGACGTATCCCACACCCGTGTGTGTACTTCAGGTGCTCTTCTCCTGCCTGAGGTCTGTGTCTGCTTCGTACACAGGTCCGGACTGGGTCCCGACAGTCGGCACCAGGGGGCCATTACCCTCTCCCGGTCCACTTCGGGTCCCCACAAGCGGCTGGCCTATTCCTGAGGCCCTCACTGCCACTCTCCCTAGCCCCACACAGGGGCTGCTTCCAGACCTCTCTCCTCCTGCAGACTGACTTCAGCTCAAACTCTGCTCTTTTCTAAGCTCATCTCTCCCCCCTCCTGTTTCCTGAGGAGGGGGTGAGTGGGGCCTGATTGGCTGGTGTGTTTGTGTGTGGGAAACTCCCCAAGGGAGAGTGAAATCTGCACCAAAAAAAAGACAAATGCAGACTTCTGTGACACCCTGGTTTTGCCAGGGCGGCACAACTGCAGCCATAATGTGCCATATACAACATGTGACCACTGCAGCCCATCACTGGCCTCACAGTATAGGTGATGTAACGCTCATGTGTGATATCGGGTTCGTCATCACAGCAGAGAAGTAGACTCAGATCGGTGTGGAGCACTAAAGTGTTAGACCTGACATAGCAATGGATTCAGCAGGTGAGTAATGCTTGTTTCTACTATGTATCACATTCTCCCTTACCTCTTCTTCTTTTTTTTTAACAACTCGATAAAATCACTTTACAAATGAATTTACAATTCAAGTTTTCCACTTTCTACAAGGTGGGAGCTTCTTCATACATAATGGCACTGCTCCTCCATCTGCATGTGGCTGTCAGGGATTGTGCCGGACAGAACCCCTAATAGCACTGACTGACAGGCTCATTTACGATTCTCCACTGAGGGTCTTACTACATAATACTGGTGACCGACGCTCTGAGACATGAACCTAGGAAGATGCGAAATACAACACTGCAGGGGCGTAACTACCGCGGTTGCAGCGGTCGCCATTGTGACCGGGCCCGGGAGGTTAAGGGCCCGCGTCTGCCCGGCAGATCAGCAGCCAGCTCCTTTCTGTGAGAGAGAAGCTGCGCTGTTCTGCCGCAGAACTCATGGCGCGGCAGCCGCTATATGATCCGGGCGCCGCTGACACCGGGCCACCCTGCCTGGTGTCAGCGGTGGTGTCACCGTGCTCCAGTCACCGCGCTCCCGTCGCCGCACACTGATTTGATATTGCATAGAGCGGCCGGCGCTGCTCTACGCATCATCAGTCTTCCCCCGTGCCTGCTTGGTGGCGTCACTCCTGTACGACTGCTGTATGTGGTTTGAGCACAGAGCGCAGGAGGACGCCGACCGGAGCCACGGGGGAATGAAGACAGAAGTGAGGACGAGCAGCGGTGAAACAAGTAAAGGTGAGGACAGAGCTGCGGTGGAAGGAAAAATCAGGTGAGTACTTATTTTATTTTTTTATTTTTTTTTATAAATTAGTGAGTACACGGGAAAGCTGGTTGCAGGACACATGGAGTCCTGGGGGGGGGGCTGGCTGCAGGACATATGGAGTCCTTGGGGGGGCCTGACTGCAGGACACATGGAGTCCTTGGGGGGGGGCCTAGCTGCAGGACACATGGAGTTCTTGGAGGGTCCTGGCTGCAGGACACATGGAGTCCTTGAGGGGGCCTGGCTGCAGGACACATGGAGTCCTTGGGGCGGGCCTGGCTGCAGGACACATGGAGGCCCTAGGGGCTGGCTGCATGACACATGGAGGACTGGCTGCATGACACATGCAGGCCCTGGGAGAGCCGGCTGCATGACACATGGAGGCCCTGGGGGGGGGGGACTGGCTGCATGACACATGGAGGCCCTGGGGGGGCTGGCTGCAAGACGCATGGAGGCCCTGGGGGGGGCTGGCTGCATGACACATGGAGGCCCTGGGGGGGGGGGGGCTGGCTGCATGACACATGGAAGTCTATGGGGCTGCATGATACATGGTCTATGGGGCTGCACTATACATGGAGGTCTATGGGGCTGCATAATAAACATGAAGGACACCTTATACATGGAATATAGTGGTGCATTATGTGCTGCCCCAAAGTCAGTAGCAGCCGGGCTGCTCGGATCCGGATCCATAGTGTGGCTCGAGGGATTCTTCCGGACCCAGGGGGTTGCGCGGACACTTCAAATAAAAAGGGAACGTATTTGTACGGGATTTGCTGTAGACACTCTGTGACGCCAATTACGGTGTGTGGTAAAGTGTGGCACCACCGCTGCTGTTATGGGGCACCCGGGGGCGATGGGATGGCAGCTGGATGTTAACCCCTCCGTGGGCAGGGATGGATGCCCTGGGGCCCAGTGTCTCTGTGCTGAGGGTGGTGATTGCAGGGGCCGGCGCGCCCGGTCATGCCGGGAAATGTTAGTTTACTCACGAATGAATGAGTCACACAAGTCCAATGGTAAACCAAGGTGCTGGTGGCCGGCCGCCGCAGCCGGGTGTATTCTGGTCCCTCACCCGGGGTGATGGTCTGTGTCACTTTCCTCTGCACTGTTTTTGGTGTGGTGGACTTCCCGGTGTGGAACACGGGAGTCCGCTCCTGGTACTTTGGTTGGGAGCCTTGCCCGCTGACACTGACCCTTGGGATCTACCGGGCCCTGGCGGATGCCCTATTCCCCTTGGTGGGTGGTTGTCTGCTTTCGGGACTTTGGGTGGGACAGGACCTGTAATCCTGTCCTCAACTGGTTAATTAACAAAGCCGGTTGTTCCGGTCTCTGCTTCAGGGTCTCTGTGCACGGTTTCCGGGTCGGTTCTCCGGTGTCGGTATCCGCGGGCTCCAACCCTGCCTCGGTCCACTTCGGATCTCCGGCAGCTGTCTTCCCGTCTTCCTGAGTCATATTGCAAAGGATTGTCGAAAATCCACTTGTGACTTTTAGGATCGCTACTTCCAATAGGTGGCGCTGTGCTAGAGTTTGTCTCCTTTACTGGAGAGACAATTCGTCTTCTGACAGACACGGACCATCGTCTGCCGCCTAGCCAATACGCCAGGGCTCCAACCCCGACGCCTTTCCTTTCTGGCTTTGCACTTGAGGTTCACTTCTCCTCTCCTCCTACTCCACTTCAACTCAAAACTCAACTGAACTGACTCTTTTCCTGCCCCGGGTACTCTAGACCCCTAGGTGGGTGTTCTCCATCCGCCTGGTCCTGCCCACTGGTGTGCCTGTCCTGCTCTGGAGGGGGTGACTAGGGTTTTTTTGGCTAGGTGTAACCCTGTGAGGGAAGGTGTTGTGCGGGGGGGCCTTTTCTGTGTGACCACCAGGTTGTCACACATTATACATGGAGGAATATGGGGCTGCATAATACAATATGAAGGTTTATGGGGCTGCATTGTAATACATATACAGTGCCTACAAGTAGTATTCAACCCCCTGCAGATTTAGCAGGTTTGATAAGATGCAAATACGTTAGAGCCTGCAAACTTCAAACAAGAGCAGGATTTATTAACAGATGCATAAATCTTACAAACCAACAAGTTATGTTGCTCAGTTAAATTTTAATATATTTTCACCATAAAAGTGTGGGTCAATTATTATTCAACCCCTAGGTTTAATATTTTGTGGAATAACCCTTGTTTGCAATTACAGCTAATAATCGTCTTTTATAAGACCTGATCAGGCCGGCACAGGTCTCTGGAGTTATCTTGGCCCACTCCTCCATGCAGATCTTCTCCGAGTTATTTAGGTTCTTTGGGTGTCTCATGTGGACTTTAATCTTGAGCTCCTTCCACAAGTTTTCAATTGGGTTAAGGTCAGCAGACTGACTAGGCCACTGCAACACCTTTATTTTTTCCCTCTTGAACCAGGCCTTGGTTTTCTTGGCTGTGTGCTTTGGGTCGTTGTCTTGTTGGAAGATGAAATGATGACCCATCTTAAGATCCTTGATGGAGGAGCGGAGGTTCTTGGCCAAAAGCTCCAGGTAGGCCGTGCTATCCATCTTCCCATGGATGCGGACCAGATGGCCAGGCCCCTTGGCTGAGAAACAGCCCCACAGCATGATGCTGCCACCACCATGCTTGACTGTAGGGATGGTATTCTTGGGGTCGTATGTAGTGCCATCCAGTCTCTAAACGTCACTTGTGTGGTTGGCACCAAAGATCTCGATCTTGGTCTCATCAGACCAGAGAACCTTGAACCAGTCTGTCTCAGAGTCCTCCAAGTGATCATGAGGAAACTGTAGACGAGCCTTGACATGACGCTTTGAAAGTAAAGGTACCTTACGGGCTCGTCTGGAACGGAGACCATTGCGGTGGAGTACGTTACTTATGGTATTGACTGAAACCAATGTCCCCACTGCCATGAGATCTTCCCGGAGCTCCTTCCTTGTTGTCCTTGGGTTAGCCTTGACTCTTCGGACAAGCCTGGCCTCGGCACGGGTGGAAACTTTCAAAGGCTGTCCAGGCCATGGAAGGCTAACAGTAGTTCCATAAGCCTTCCACTTCCGGATGATGCTCCCAACAGTGGAGACAGGTAGGCCCAACTCCTTGGAAAGGGTTTTGTACCCCTTGCCAGCCTTGTGACCCTCCACGATCTTGTCTCTGATGGCCTTGGAATGCTCCTTTGTCTTTCCCATGTTGACCAAGTATGAGTGCTGTTCACAAGTTTGGGGAGGGTCTTAATTAGTCAGAAAAGGCTGGAAAAAGAGATAATTAATCCAAACATGTGAAGCTCATTGTTCTTTGTGCCTGAAATACTTCTTAATACTTTAGGGGAACCAAACAGAATTCTTGTGGTTTGAGGGGTTGAATAATAAATGACTCTCTGAATAAACTTTTGACAATTTAAAAAAAAAAAAAAAGAAAAAAAGAAATAACATTCTTTTTTGCTGCAGTGCATTTCACACTTCCAGGCTGATCTACAGTCCAAATGTCACAATGCCAAGTTAATTCCGAATGTGTAAACCTGCTAAATCTTCAGGGGGTTGAATACTACTTGTAGGCACTGTAGGACTATGGGGGCTACATTATGATATATGGAGGACTATGGAGGCTACTTTATACATAGAGGACTATGGAGGTGTGTTATAAAACATTGAGGACTGTGGTGCAGTATAATATATGGAGAAATATGGGGTGAATTATAATACATGGAGAACTATGGGAAATTCATTATAATACATGGAGGACTATGGAGGTGCATTCCAATATATGAAGGGTTATGTGGGACCCTTTATACTATATGGAAGGCTATGTGGGGACCATTATTGTATTTGGAGAACTATATACGAGGGAGGATAAAGATACAAGTATGGGATGGGAATGTTTTGTGCTGAGGTAAAAAGGCTCTTACCCTCAGCACCCAGCTTTCCCATGCTCTAATGTACATCTCTCAGCATCCAGCTTTCCCATGCTCTGATATGGGAAAACTGGGTGCTGAGGGAATGATGTATAGCAGAGCATGGGAAAGCTGGGTGCCAAGGACCAGATGGATATCAGAACATGGCAAAGCTTAGTGCTGATAGAGGGATTTCAGATCATGGGAAACCTGGGTGCTGAGGGTAAAAGCCGCTTTACACGCTACAACATCGCTAAAGCGATGTCGTTGGGGTCACGGAATTTGTGACGGACATCCGGCCGCGTTAGCGATGTCATTGCGTGTGAAACCTATGAGCGATTTTGAATCGTCGCAAAAACGTTCAAAATCGCTAATCGGTGACATGCCCCCCTATTCCCAATTATCGTTGCTGCTGCAGGTACGATGTTGTTCGTCATTCCTGAAGCAGCACACATCGCTATGTGTGACACCGCAGGAACGAGGAACCTCACCTTACCTGCGGCCGCCGGCAATGAGGAAGGAAGGAGGTGGGCGGGATGTTACATCCTGCCCATTTCCGCCCCTCCACTTCTATTGGGCGGCCACTTAGTGACGTCGCTGTGACGCCGCACGAACCGCCCCCTTGGAAAGGAGGCGGTTCGCCGGTCACAGCGACGTCGCTAGGCATGTAAGTAGTGTGACGGGTCCACGCGATTTTGTGCGCCACGGGCAGCGATTTGTCCGTGTCGCACAAACGATGGGGGCGGTACGCACGCTAGTGATCTTGCTAGCGAGATCGCAGCTTGTAAAGCGGCCTTTAGAGCCAAGTGTCAGCATCATTATCCTGTACTCCGAGTGTCAGTGTCACTATCCCGTACCCTAAGGGGTACTTTGCAAGCTGCGACATCGCTAGCCGATGCTAGCAATGCCGAGCGCGATAGCCCCCGCCCCCGTCGCACATGCGATATGTAGTGTGAGCTGCCATAGCGAACATTATCATTACGGCAGCTGGACACGCACTTACCTGGTTGGTGACGTCGCTGTGACTGCCGAACAATCCCTCCTTCAAGGGGGAGGTGCGTTCAGCGTCACAGCGACGTCACAAAGCGGCTGGCCAATAGCAGCGGAGAGTCGGAGATGAGCGGGATGTAAACATCCCGCCCTCCTTCTCCCTTCCGCCTTGCCAGTGGACGCCAGGTGCAGGTAAGATGTTTGTCGCTCCTGCGGCTTCACACACACAGCGATGTGTGGAGCTGCAGGAACGACAAACAACATCGTACCTGCGGACGCACCAACATAATGAAAATGAACGATGTGACACAGATCACCAACGATTTTTGACTGTTTCACGCTCGTTCATCTTCTCTCCTAGGCTTTACACGTTGCGACATCGTTACCGGCGCCGGATGTGAGTCACTTTCGATTTGACCCCGACGATATCGCAGGTGCAATATCGCAACGTGCAAAGTACCCATAAGTGTCGGTGTACGTGGAGGGGGGGCCCCGGTCCAAATTTTGCACCATGGCACATCAAACTCTAGTTACGCCACTGCAACACTTGTAAACCGCTCCTGGTGCCTGATATCATTATCTAGTGTCCTCACTCCGTGGTCTTCACTTACAATGTGAACTGTTTTGTCACCATTACCTTAGTGAATAGCCCCTTCACCCCCAGGCAATTTTTTCCTCTCCTTCTTCCAAGAGCCATAACTTTTTTATTTTTCCATCAATCTTGCCATATGAGGTCTTGTGTTTTACAGGACGAGTTGTAGTTTTGAATGAAATCGTTATTTTTACCATATAGTGCACTGAAAAATGGTGGGAAAAATCCAAGTGCGGTGAAATTGCAGAAAAAAAGTGTAGTTGCGCTATTGGTTTTGGAGTCTTTTTTCTCAGTGTTCACTATATGGTAAAACTGACATGTTGGTGTGAAGCCTCAGGTCGGTACGAGTTTGTAGATACCAAACATAGGCTCTGTGCACACGTTGCTTTTTTCATGCTTTTTTCCTTTCAGATTTTAATCAATACTGCAAGGAAAAAGCTTCCCAGCAAAGTCTATGAGACTCCTGAAGTGCTGTGCACACGGGGCTTTTTTCAGCAGCTTCTTTCTGCCAAGACATGCTTTTTCTGCAGAAAAAAAATCTGCTACATGTACACACAGTCTTACTTTTATCTAAGGGGTTAAAAAATTCAGAAGTTGTGCCTTTGTCACCATTTTCCGAGCCCCGTTGCGTTCTCATTTTTTGGGATCTGGGTCTGTGATGGCTTTTTTTGCGTCTTGAGCTGGCGTTTTTAATTAAATCATTTTTGTGCACATGCTATGTTTTGATCGCCTGTTTGTGGAAATAAAACCCCCCTCACAATTTTTGGTGTTTGGAATTTTTTTTCTCGCCACGCCGTGTACTAATCAGATTAACTAGTTTTATAGTTTGATTGATCAGGCATTTCTGAACGTAGCGATACCAAATATTTGAGCAAAAAACTCCATAACACCATACAAATTTGGATGTGGGCATGGATTCTGCTAAATCCCCACATACAGCGCAAACTCAGAACCATGGTATTAAGAGAAAAGAGAACAAGAGTTTTATAGTGCTAAAATTGTTCAAAAAAAATTATTATGAAGAAGGTGAACATCCATTTAGTCTAAAAACATATTAAAACACCAGGACAATGCCCCGAGATAGATAGACAGCACTTAGAGATTAGAGGCACCTGTCCCCTGATGAAGATTGAAAACCGATGTATCGAAACGTGCGTTGGGCGTTTCGAGGTTCCATTTCCTGTGACCTGTTACCGAATTCAGCTTTACCACCGCCACTTTTGCATGCCCTACTCCAGTATTACATCTCTGTATGCTTTAAGCTTTTTGAGTGGATCTGACTTCATGTTGTACCTAGTTATAGTCCACTATGGAGATACTATATTCTGATATTATGATGATTGTGCCATCTGTACAATTATAAAATGTAATTAGTTTCATGAGTCCCTAAGTGGTGTCTATCTATCTCGGGGCATGGTCCTGGTGTTTTAATATGTTTTTAGACTAAATGGATGTTCACCTTCTTTATAAGAAAATTTTTTGTACAATTTCTTCTATAGAAACTCTTGTTCTCTTTTTTCTTGATACCAAATATGCGTAGTTTTTTTTTATTTTTATTAACTGTTTTATATTCAGGAGGGTAATTTGAATTTTTAGGTTTTTTTGTTATTTTTTTTCTTCCTATTATTTTTTAAAAACTTTTTATTAACATTTTTTATTTATTTTCCTAGTCCCCTAGGGGATGTTATCACTGCATAGTCCGATTTCCTAAGCATTTCAGAAATGCTGCTTCCTGTGAGTGCTGGCGATTTGTCGGCTCTCCCAGGAAGTTTACCATGGCAGTTTCAGGGGTCATCAGCTGACCCCGCGCTACCATGGAAACACATTGGCGCACCGTGATCATGTCACGGGACAGCCGATGGTGGTGGGAAATGGCACAATCCCCACTGCGGCCATTTAAGTCGTGCTGTCAGTGTTTTACAGCGCTATCTAAAAGGGTTAACAGGTGCGGGTGGATCTCCGATACACCTGAGCCTGATACCTACACCTGATACCCAAACATATGCAGAGATTTCCTCGGGCTCACCACCAGAGCCCGCAGTAACTGGAGATAGGCGACCAAGGACGTACCGGTACGCCCTTGGGCGTAAAGGGGTTAAAAAACAAAAGCAATTTATATTTCATTATATATAGAAAATAAAAGTTGTAAATTTATTTACACACAACACTGCTGCATGGACAGTATATGCACGCTCAGCTCTGCTACATAAGCACATTTACATACAGCTCTACTAAATACAATGGAGATCAAAATTAGAGAACAATGTCTGATGACTCGCTTTTTTCAGAAACAATGTAATAACTTTGTCACCAAGGATGTTCCAGAGCTTTTCTATTGGGTTTAGATCAGGACACTGGGCAAGTATTTCATTGTTTCAATGTTTTCTGTTTCAGGGAACTGCTTTACCCAATTTGTTGTATGACAGGGGGCATTGTCCTGCATGAAAACTGCTGGATGATTGAGGGATGAACGCAAGGAAGGAACCACGTGTTGTTGAAGAAGGTTCTGCTACACACTTACATTCACTCTTCCATGTAGCTGTATGAGAGGTCCAAATCCTGCTGCAGAAAACATTCCTCAAACCATGACACGTCCTCCACCACCATTCACTGACTTCTTAACACACTTTGGGTTTAGTCTTTCTCCAGTTCGTTGACGAACATAATGTTTCCCATCGGACCCAAATAAATTAAATTTGCTTTCATCGCTATCTATGGAGCACTTCTTCTCTGTCCACACAACATGCTCCTCACAAAAGGTGAGTTCAGCCTTTTGATTCTTTCTGCTAATGAGAGGTTTGGTCACTGCAGAGTGGGCTTTCAATCCAAATGCTCTTAAACATCGTGACATTGTATGACGAGACAGATCCTTACCCTGTTTGGTGCTGAACTGGCGAGCAATTCTAGCTGCAGTGCTGAAACAATTACCCATGGAGATTCTCCACATTATCCTGTCCTCTCTTGCGAGAGCGACCAGTCTTCTTTGGGGAATTGAAAGAGTTCGTGATGTTGTAAAGATGCAATATTCTCCAAATCACAGACTTGCAACAACCAAATTCTCTTGCTAGGGCTGTTAGGGTTACCCCTTAGGCCTTCATATGGATAACCTGCTGCCGGTGTGTTTCAATCACTTTGTAATGGCAGACCATTTCTGCAAAGTCAGTGCAAACTGAAAAGTTAGGCTGCCAACAGGGTTTGTCAGATAATTAAGGAAATTAGCACTAGGTGCCAGATTAACACCAATAACTTGCAGGTATCTGAAAGTGTTCTGTAATTTTGATCAGTGTTTATTTACATTTATTTCATTTACATTTTTATGTGCTTTTGAAAAAAAACAATTTATGAAATAAGTTTAAAATACTGTGAATTTCCTCATATTAGCATATAATCACGTAGTACTACACAGTGATCGCAACTTTTAGAAAATTGTGATCTTCACTGTATATACAGTTATATACACACACACACACTGTGTACACATCACCCCATTTTACAGTCCCTTACAGGGTATGTGATTGATCCTATGACTGAAAAGTTTTTGTTAGAAGTGCATCTTATAGTCCAAAAAATATGGTAAGTTCCAAAGTAATTTCCCTTCCTCATTTAATTATACGACTGTCTGTTATGTGATTTTTGGACAATCTGTCAATAAAATATTTATTTTGTCCCTGTGCAAGTTATTATTGATGGTCAAGAAAATATGAGTTTCCTTGTTTTCATTTTTCCCATTCTAGGTATGATAATGGATACTCCCTGTGTGGGATTTTTGATGTTTAAGAAAGTTCCACTTGTGTTTAAAACATTCTGAACATGAAAAAGGCTTCTCCCCTGTGTGAGTTATTTGGTGTCTAATAAGATGCAATTTCTGGGGAAAACATTTCCCACATTCTGAACATGAAAAATGCTTCTACTCTCTGTGACTGCTCTGGTGATAAAGAAGAGTTGATCTACTTGCAAAACATTTCCCACATTCTACACATGAAAACGTCTTTTCCCCTGTGTGAGTTCTCTGATGTCTAATTAGATCTGATTTGGTGTTAAAACATCTCCCACATTCTGAACATGAAAAAGGTTTCTGCCCCGTATGAGTTCTTTGATGTGTAACAAGACTTGATTTCCGGTTAAAACATTTTCCACATTCTGAACATGAATATGACTTCTCCCCCGTATGAGTTCTTTGATGTGTAACAAGAGTTGATTTCCGGTTAAAACATTTTCCACATTCTGAACATGAATATGACTTCTCCCCCGTATGAGTTCTTTGATGTGTAACAAGACTTGATTTCCAGTTAAAACATTTTCCACATTCTGAACATGAATATGGCTTCTCCCCAGTATGAATTATCTCATGACTAACAAGACTTAATTTGTGGCTAAAACCTTTCCCGCATTCTGAACATGAATATGACTTCTCCCCCGTATGAGTTCTTTGATGTGTAACAAGACTTGATTTCCGGTTAAAACATTTTCCACATTCTGAACATGAATATGACTTCTCCCCAGTATGAATTATCTCATGGCTAACAAGACTTAATTTGTGGCTAAAACTTTTCTCGCATTCTGAACATGAAAAAGGCTTCTCACCTGTGTGAGTTCTTTGATGTATAACAAGATGTGATTTCCGGATAAAACATTTCCCACATTCTGAACATGAAAATGGCTTCTCACCTGTGTGAGTTCTTTGATGTGTAACAAGATGTGATTTCCGGATAAAACATTTCCCACATTCTGAACATGAAAATGGCTTCTCTCCTGTGTGAGTTCTTTGATGTATAACAAGTTTTGATTTCTGTGTAAAACATTTCCCACATTCTGAACATGAATATGGCTTCTCCCCTGTATGAGTACTTTTATGTGTAACAAGATTTGATTTCAGGTTAAAACATTTCCCACATTCTGAACATGAATATGGCTTCTCCCCTGTGTGAGTTCTCTGATGTTGTACAAGGTTTGATTTATGATTAAAATATTTCTTACAAATGGAACAAGAAAATCTCTTCTCCACTGTGTGAATTTTTTGATGTTTTACAAATGATGTTTCTGGAGGAAAACTATTTCCATTTTTTAATTGTGAAATTGGCTCCTTTTCTTTAAGATCAGTTGGTTTTCTAATGCCTCTTTTGTGACTTTTATTAATTTTAGTAGTCTGTAATGATTCAGAAGAGAGGACCTGTTTCATAGAATCAGATGATAGATCTTTGCTGTGAAAGAAAGATGGGATATCTGGAATAATGGCATTTGCTTTAGTTGAATCTTGTGTGATCTCAAAGTCATCTGATTTATAAATTGAAGATGTCAGTTGTCCCACTGGTCTCGTGGTACAGTCATCTGCTAGGAATAAAATCTGTTATTTTTTTCATAAAATATGCTTGAAATTAATATTTTTAAACATTTCTACTTAAAACGTCTATAGAAACAGCAAGTTATGTAGTAAAATAGAATTATTTGCTAAGACAATAACAGCTCACAGTCTAATAGAAGACCTCATGGCATGAACCAGTAGAGTATGGTACACCACCTAAAATGTTATGTAGGTGAATATGATACCAATATAAACTTCCTCTCCCACAAAAACAAGCCCCCACTCAGTTCCATCATCTGTCAATGGCAAAACAGAGTATTCCAACATTATAACGACGCCAAACACACCTCCAAGACGACCACTGCATTGCTAAACAAACTGAGGTTAAAGGTGCTGGACTGGTCAAGCATGTCTCCAGACCTGAACCCTATTGAGCATCTGTGGGGTCTCCTCAAATGGAAGGTGGAGGAGCAGAAAGTCTCTAACATTCACCAGATCTGTGATATCATCATGGAAGAGGATACAGCGGCTCCTGTGACGTTCTAGTGAACTCCATGCACAAGAGAATTAAGGCAGTGCTGGGAAGTAATGGTGACCACATGAAATATTGTCATTTTGAGCACAGTTTGGCAATTTCACTTAGAGGTGTACTCATGTTTGTTGTCAGCAGTTTTGACATTAATGGAAGTGTGTTAAGTCATTTAAAGGACACACCAAAATTACACTGTTATACAAGCTGTACACTGACTACTGTGCATTGCATCAAAGTGTCAGATCGTCAGTGTTGTCCCATGAAAATATACAATTAAATATTTACAAAAAAATGAGGGGTGTATTAACCTTTGTGATATACTGTATTTGCAATTTTCACTCCAACATCCACTGCGTCACTGAAGGCTATACTTTCCAAAATGGAGTCCCTTTATGGGACTTTCTCCTGCTCTGGTTTTCTGCTGTTCTGTCACATCAAGTCTTCTGCAAATGTGTCACATCTTATCTGGGATCTGCTCCAGTGACGTCAGCTTCTGTTGTTGAGGGTATGAATTGACTAACCTGAAATACTTAATTCAGCCATATCACAGACCCAAATATGTGGTTTAGTTGATGTAGCCTAATATATTTATGAATGTTATTGTTTCCTACTGACTCATATATGAATATATTCAGTGATTTTCCTTAATACAAAATGCCAGCTATGGACTCTCTAATATCGGGAAAAGTTTTGAAAGAAGCCATCACATCAGGTTAATGTCTCCATGGTCCAGTCTGCTGAGCACTGGCAGTGACACGCGAGTTAACGTCACATCTCAGATACCGATGGACCTGAAACAACTGAAGCAGAGAGCGGCTGCCATTCCACCCATGATCTCAGAAGGCTTCTCTGAATCAGCGTCACAAACTGTTCACATGAAGCCTCATCACGCTTTGGCTCTTTATCAAGAGCAGATCACCAAGGTTCACGAGGTGGCCCTGGATAGACTTACACCAACCAAAATTAGAATCTTTCCATTATTCCCCTCCCCATGTACATTTACCCACACGGACTCTATATTGTTGCAGTTCCCCCCAATGTCACCTAAAACCTGTGTTGAATGATGACATTGGGGGGGGAACTGCAACAATGTAGAGTCCGTATGGGTAAATGTACATGGGGAGGGGAATAATGGAAAAATTCTAATTGGAGTTGCTATAAGCCTCCTAACATACCTGAACAAATAGAGGGTGAAATGCTGCAACAAATTGAAAAGGCAGCTAATAATAATAATCAGGTTCTTATTATGGGGGATTTCAACTATCCAGACATACAGTGGGACATAGAATCTACTGGTTGTGCTAAAAGCTGTAAGTTCTTATCTACAATTAAGACCATTTCTTCTTTCAGATGGTAGATGAATCGACCAGGGGAGATAATTTGCTAGATCTGGTCCTGTCAAATAGACCGGATACAATTTCAGATCTACAGGTCCGGGAGCACTTGGGCACCAGCGATCATAATATGGTAAGCTTCAATGTAATATTCAATAGAACATTTCAAAGGGGAAATGCTGAAACCTGGAATTTTAGGAAAGCGGATTTCAACAAATTAAGGGAAGAGCTTAAATGTGTAGATTGGGACAAAGTCATGGTAACTGGGGATACTGAACATAAATGGGGTAAGTTTAAGGATATACTACTAGAGTCCTGTAAAAAACGTATACCCTCTGGTAATAAAATGTCCAGGAATAAAAAGAAACCACTTTGGATAAATAAGACTGTACAAAGTATAATAAAACAAACAAAGGGCGTTTAAAATCTTAAAGGCTGAGAATACAGAAATAGCATTTCAGAAGTATAAAGATATCAATAGGAAATGTAAAAAAGACATCAAGCAATCAAAATTAGCTACTGAAACAAAAATCGCCAAGGATATTAAAATAAATCCCAAAATCTTTTATAAATACATTAATGCCAAAAGGAAAACAAAGGATAGTATCGGCCATTTAAAATATAATAACTAGTTAGTTATACAGGACAAACAAAAGACTGAGATATTAAATAGTTATTTCTCATCAGTGTTCACCAAGGAACTGACTGTACCAAGTGAAAAATCAAAGTTCACCACCCGATATAATTAATTTAACACAAGAAGAAGTATGCCTGCGTCTGAGTAAATTAAACAGTGACAAATCCCCAGGGCCAGATGGCATCATCTACGAATATTGAGGGAATTGAGCTCCGTAATCAACAGACTGCTGTATCTCATCTTTTTAGACTCGCTTTCTAACAGGGTTGGTTCCTCAGGATTGGAGGATTGCTGATGTGGTACCGATATTTAAGAAAGGTAAGAGGCTGGATCCAGGCAACTACCGTCCAGTAAGTCTGACATCAGTAGTGTGCAACGTTTTTGAGGGCATTTTAAGGGATGACATACAAAAATATATTGCAAAAATAATATAATAACTCAAAAAAAGCATGGATTCATGAAAGCTAAGTCATATCTAACCAACATGTTGGGGTTCTATGAGGGGTGAAGTGCAAACCTGGATATTGGTAATGCAGCTGATGTTATTTTTTTTAGACTTTGCAAAGGCATTTGATACTGTACCACATAATAGCCTTAAACTAAAGCTCCAGAAGCAAGAACTAGGGGAAACTATATGCAACTGGGTAAGGCGTTGGCTACAAGATAGGAAACAAAGAGTAGTCATAAATGGTACTTTCTCTAAATGAGCTATAGTCAGCAGTGGGGTGCCGCAGGGATCTGTGCTAGGACTGATTCTTTTTAATATCTTTATTAATGACCTTGTGGATGGGATTGATAGTAAAGTGTCAGTCTTTACTGATGACACCAAACTATGTAGGATATTATAAACTTATCTATATAGTACAATATTACAAAAAGATCTGGATAAGATGTCAGAATGGGCAGATACTTGGCAAATGAGATTTAATGTTGATAAATGTAAAGTAATGCACCTAGGATGGAGTAATCCTATAACTGCGTATACATTAAATGGAAGTAAACTCGGGACTACAGAACAGGAGAAGGACTTGGGTATTCTCATTAAAAATAAGCTGAGCAGCAGCACTCAATGCCAAGCAGCAGCTACTAAAGCAAACAAGATTTTAGGGTGTATAAAAATAGAGATTAGATCCCGTGATCCCAACGTATTGTTACTCCTCTATAAATCACCTGTAAGGCCACATCTGGAATATGGGATCTAGTTTTGGGCTCCACATTTTAAAAAGGACATTCAGAAGTTAGTCAGTTCAAAGGCGGGCAACTAGACTATTACAAGGAATGGAAGGTCTCCCATATGATGACAGGTTGAAAAAGTTAGATATGTTTAGCTGAGAAAAAAAGACGTCTCAGAGTAGATCTCATTTATTTGTATAAATACATGTGTGGTCAATATAAAGGACTGGCACATGACATTTCTTCCAAAGACAATACTACGGACCAGGGGGCAAACACTGCGAGTGGAAGAAAAGCGATCCCGGCAGCTAAATAGGAAAGGGTTCTTTACAGTTAGAGCAGTCAGACTGTGGAATGCCCTACCACAAGAGGTAGTAATGGCAGATACTATAACAGCTTTTAAAAAAGGGCTGGATGATTTCCTCAGTAGACACAACATTGTTGGTTATAAATGACTTAGTGACCAAATGTAGAACTGGTTGAGGAAGGTTGAACTAGATGGACCTAGGTCTTTTTTCAACCTAAGTAACTATGTAACTACCGTATTTTTCACTTCATAAGACGCACTTTTGTTCCCCCAAATTTTGGGGGAAAGTAGGTGGTGCGTCTTATAATCTGAATATACGGATTATATACTGCAGGTTCCAGGGGAGGTGGGGGCCACTCTGGAGCGGTGGTGGTGGCTGAGGGAGGCTGGTAGAGGCTGGTGAGCTGGTGACGGCTGCAGCATTAGATCTCCTGCTCATATAATATGCAGAGCCGCTGTCCATCATCGTGGTGCTGAAACGGCACCGCGGTGAAGGGCTGCGGGAGCGGCACATATTATATGTGCATGTGCTCCCCTTTTATCGCACATGCCCCCCTGTGTTAGATGTGGCCCCCATGCTGCTGCCCATAGTAAAATAAAAAACGCTTTACTAACCTCCTCCAGCGTGTCTCCCCGGTCTCCCTCCTGCTGCTGTGATCAGGCACGCAGAGATGTCACTCTGCTGTACCGATCACATGACCAGCACTGAGAACCAGGAAGTGCAGGAGGCCGGAGCTCAACCACACGGAGGGAGACACGAGGGAGGACAGTGCTGGAGAAGGTAAGGAAAGAGTTTATTTTACTATAAGCAGCAGCATGGGGGCGATATCTAACACAGGGTGATGTATGCCAGCCACAGTGGGCCATGTGCAGCAATAGGGGGCTGTGTGCCAGCCACAGTGGGCGATGTGCAGCAATAGGGGGCCGTGTGCCAGCCACAGAGGACGTGTGCCAGCCACAGGGGGCCGTGTGCCAGCCATAGAGGATGTGTGCCAGCCACAGGGGGCCATGCGCCAGCCATAGAGGACATATGCCAGCCATAGGGGACATGTAGCATCACTGGGGGCCGTGTGCCAGCCACAGTGGTCGTGTGCCAGCCACAGTGGTCGTGTGCCAGGCATAAGGGACATGTGGCATCACTGGGGGACGTGTGCCAGCACAAGGGGGCTATAGTCAATATAAGGTGGCCATATCCAGATTAATGGGGCTAATTTTAGGACGGGGGGCTATGAGGGACATATAACCTATATGATTTGTTAGACGGATACTGGCATTATAAGATGGACCCCATTTATTAAATTCTCTATTCCTTCACCAAATTTGGGGTTACGTCTTATAATCATGTGCGTCTTATAAAACGAAAAATACGTTATGTAAGTATCCTCCGTCTCGTTTAATATCTGGAAAAATAACCACAGATAATCTGTAGCAGATGTTTTTTGGTTATGTGCTGATCTCAAGTTAAGATCTAGATTCAACCTTCCTTGGTCAGGATAATGTGCCCTAATGAAAGTATTACATCTATAGTTGGACCAATTACATTTAATTACAACCAAGGGGGGGGGGGGGGTGTTATGATTCAGGGACCGGGGAGGATCCAATAATGCGGAATCACAAAAAGGTAACAGAGTGGCTGGAAACTTAATAGACTGCAGACCTAATCCTGATACACAACTAACATTAGCCGTGGGGCGTGCCTACAATGACCTGGACGCCTTGACAAAGCCGGAGAACTAAATAATCTCACAGATAGAAATATAAGAAAGCTAATCTGCCTCGGAGTAGTCCCCAAAGATAGATAGATAGCCCCCCACATGTAAAGGCTACGGTGATATAGAAGAACACAATACAAAGCCAGAAAGGACAGATTTTAGCAAAGGTGAGGCCCAAACTATCTTTATAGAAAAGGATAGGAAAGCCCAACTGTCTGCAGCCGTAAAAACCCTAATGAATACTAGCACTACTGATATGAAAAAATCCTGAGGTTACTAAACCTTTCCTCCACTGTACCAGCACTCAGATGTTACTGGAATCCAAAAAACACTAATACAGATGAGGGACTGAATAATACCATGCATGACAAAACACAAATCTTGCAGAATCATGGCACTAAGTATACAGACACTCCCAGCAGGGAATGATCCCATTCCACCACGAACTCCACACAGACAAATTAGGAATCATGCATAGTATCAAAGCAGAACAACAAAAAGGTAGTAAACAAACAGCAGAGGTCCAAGACCACTTATCTGAGGGAAGTTCAGGAAGTGAGCAGAGCTGGTTGCAGAATGTACTGGACACACAGGAGCAATTGACAAGTAACAAGAGAAAGCTACTAAGTTAAATAGCCCAATCAGACCCTGATTGCCAGTCCTCTGCAGGTGTGTCGCTTCCCTTCCACACATCAATTGCACCGCCAGCACGGACCACAAGAGGGAGCTCCAAACTGGAAAACGTATTCACAACAGGGGTGGTTCACAGATAAGTTCCAAATGAAATATGTCTAAATGATAAAGTTTTAAAAATTTAAGGTTGACAACAGTCACAGATATTTTATTAAGGGGGGACTGTGAGGGTAGGGCTGGGCTATGGGCCGTTTGTCCAGATGTAATAAGTTAATCTGTGTGTGTGTGTGTGTGTGTGTGTGTGTGTGTGTGTGTGTGTGTGTGTGTGTAAATAATCAAAGTATAGATGTCGTTTCATAATTATCTGTGTCTATATGACGATTTCATAGAAGCTTTATAATATGATTAGATGTGTGTATGTACAGTATGGTGTTAAAGATGAAGCCAATAAATAGTGAATAAGTGTGAGTATAGACAATAACAAATGTACTGAAATAGTCAAATTCATCAGTCTTCATCAGTAAAATAATTAGTAACGAGCGGTGACAACTCTGGGTGATTAGAGGATGGGCTCGGTGGCTCTTATCTGTATATTAGAGCCATCAGCCATGCACAGCTGAGGGATAGATCACGGCAGATGGGGAATGATCTTTTTTTTGCAGTTTATTGCAATTCTGTTGAAGTTAATCGGTTTTAAAGAAAACTGAAAAGTCAAAATAAGTCTAAGTTCACACACTGAGTTATTTCAACGCAGCGTTTTTGTGCGTTTTTTGTGTCAAAAAACGCGCAAAGACGCACCCGTGGCAAAAAAACGTGGCAAAAACGCATGCGTTTTTACCGCGTTTTGGTGCGTTTTTTGCTACGTTTTGCTGCAATTTTGCTCACTGCGTTTTTATGCGTTTTTTTTTATCAGTGAACAATATCATAAAGATTGTTGAAGAAAAAAAAAAGGTCTGTCATTTCCTTCTTCAATATGTTCTTCATTCTCCACTAGTGTATGCAAGAGAGCAGACAGCTGCAGAACTAGAAGGCTCAGCATGCTCCATCCAGGACTGTATGCTGGAGGGAGAGGCAGGGGGAGCAGAACTAAGGCTCAGCATACTCCATCCACTAGTGTATGCAGGAGAGCAGACAGCAGCTGCAGAACTGCAAGGCTCAGCATCCTCCATCCAGGACTGTATGCAGGAGTTTTTTGCCCCCCAAAAAAATTACGTGGGCTTCACCATATTTTTGCATGCTAGCCAGGTACGGGCTGCCCCCAACCCTCAGCTGCCTATTTGTACCTGGCTAGGAACCAAAAATATAGGGAAGCCCTTTTTTTTTTTATTTCATGAATTGCATGAAATAATTTTTAAAAAAAATGACGTGGGCTTTGCCCAATTTTTTTAGTCCAGCCAGGTACAACTAGGCAGCTAGGGATTGGAATCTACAGCGCAGGGTGCCCATGCTTTCTGGGCACCCCTGCTGCGAACTGCAGTCTGCAGCCACCCCAGAAAATGGCGCTTTCATAGAAGTGTCAAAATATTATTAACCCCAAATTTAATAAAAAATTCCTTTATTGTACAAAAAGCTAAACAGACTCATAGACATATAAACATATAAAGTGTCTCAGCTGGATTCAATCAATAAGGGGATAGATGCATAGCAATACATAAATCATCCCTCTTTCACAATCTAATACATATTTCTCATCGTTCCTCAAAGGGAGAAAAAGGTTTATATACATTTCCTATCATTATTCACATCATATATATATATATATATATATATATATATATATATATATATATATATATATATATATATATATATATATATATATATATATATATATATATATACACACACATGTATTAAACCTATTTGTACTCACTGTCGCACAATGGTTTAAGGAGCTTTATACAGAGACAAAAAATATATATTTCGTCTCTATACCTAGCTCCAACCCCTATCCAGTTTAAGAGACAGTCACATCACATTTATGCATAAATTATCCCTGGTCACTCTGTTTTGATACTTATATGACCACTACTCAACATCCCAATCACATCCTAAACTGGTCACTTTTACAGAGGAAAAACAGGGATAGCTTTAAAACTGAGCGCATCCTGGAATACCCAAAGTTATTCCTAACAGAACCAACACCCAATATATAGTGTAACTCATCTAATGAACTGTTATTTTGGATATCATGCACCCTATAAAATGCCAAAAAAGGTCATTCACCACAGAACAGAGAACCAATATCGGCCCAAAGCCATCATCTGGACTGTAAGAAAAAAGATGTTTTCAGTGAAGCAACAAACACATATAAGCCAAAGATGATACAAGATAAAAAAGTCCAGTAACCATAATTTGATCCCTAATAGGGTTCTTGATAGATGAAATATTTCTCACATATCCACTTGAGATCATATAAGATAATATCCTTCTTCATAGAGACAATTAATTTCAGACATATGTCATGTCACAGGTTCCTTATGGTAATGGTTAGACACTCTGTGCTTGATAGCTCCACACTCTTGGGATACAATTTACACCTTACACCTCGACGCGTTTCCCCCTTTGTATAATAAAGCCAAAGGGTTCATCAGGAGGTTTTATTGATCCATGAGTTTAGTATCAATATTCGATATGGATCTAAGAAAAGAAGAGAATTTTAACAATACAATAGATATATTCAATGTCACTTACCCCAAAAACACCTCAGATTAAGTATGGTATGCAAAACCGGACCACTACAGCAATCATTAAGGGGTCCAAATAATATGTGACTGTATAGATCGGCAAAACGCCATGATAACCTCCGTCACAAAAATCCCCAAATGAGGACACCAGCACGCCAAACACTCACCATGCAGCAGCCTTTTAAATGAATATATCTATTGTATTGTTAAAATTGGTAGACTGACTTGGTCCATATGACTGTTTCAGGGTTGGCTTATCTATATCTGCATACATCTTAGTGCTCCCCCCTTTTATTTACAGGGAGTATATTTGCATTTATGTGGGGAATATTTATATGGAATGGGGCGTTTGAGTACCAAAGGAGAATATCTATAGCCACAATTTAAGTAGGATCCTTATGATGAAGTCTCCATATGGGTGGGAAGTGTTTTTTACCTATACTGAGAGACTATATATATTTCTCTCTTCTTTTCTTAGATCCATATTGAATATTGATACTAAACTCATGGATCAATAAAACCTCCTGATGAACCCTTTGGCTCTATTATACAAAGGGGGAAACGCGTCGAGGTGTAAGGTGTAAATTGTATCCCAAGAGTGTGGAGCTATCAAGCACAGAGTGTCTAACCATTACCATAAGGAACCTGTGACATGACATATGTCTGAAATTAATTGTCTCTATGAAGAAGGATATTATCTTATATGATCTCAAGTGGATATGTGAGAAATATTTCATCTATCAAGAATCCTATTAGGGATCAAATTATGGTTACTGGACTTTTTTATCTTGTATCATCTTTGGCTTATATGTGTTTGTTGCTTCACTGACAAAATCTTTTTTCTTACAGTCCAGATGATGGCTTTGGGCCGATATTGGTTCTCTGTTCTGTGGTGAATGACCTTTTTTTGGCATTTTATAGGGTGCATGATATTCAAAATAACAGTTCATTAGATGAGTTACACTATATATTGGGTGTTGGTTCTGTTAGGAATAACTTTGGGTATTCCAGGATGCGCTCAGTTTTAAAGCTATCCCTGTTTTTCCTCTGTAAAAGTGACCAGTTTAGGATGTGATTGGGATGTTGAGTAGTGGTCATATAAGTATCAAAACAGAGTAACCAGGGATAATTTATGCATAAATGTGATGTGACTGTCTCTTAAACTGGATAGGGGTTGGAGCTAGGTATAGAGACGAAATATATATTTTTTGTCTCTGTATAAAGCTCCTTAAACCATTGTGTGACAGTGAGTACTAATAGGTTTAATACATGTATATATATATATATATATATATATATATGATGTGAATAATGATAGGAAATGTATATAAACCTTTTTCTCCCTTTGAGGAACGATGAGAAATATGTATTAGATTGTGAAAGAGGGATGATTTATGTATTGCTATGCATCTATCCCCTTATTGATTGAATCCAGCTGAGACACTTTATATGTTTATATGTCTATGAGTCTGTTTAGCTTTTTGTACAATAAAGGAATTTTGTATTAAATTTGGGGTTATTAATATTTTGAGATAAAAGTGACCCCTTGAATATATCAAAGTAAGTTTGAAAAGAAATTTAATAGTATGGCTAGTTTTTTGACTGGGCCAATTAATATCACTTCATGGGATAGTGAGGCAGAGGAGGTTTTTTCCCTGCAGGGAGATCACTTCACCCTTAGTTCTACTCCAAATATACGTGGTACCTTTAAGGAATTAACTACTTGTTATAAACAATATCTAAAGTCCTGGTGGGAAATCAAGGGGTTGGAGAACTATATTAAGAATAATATTGTACCTAAGGGATTACTTATCAATATTAATCCCTCCCCAAGGGCAAGTAGTAAGGAGCTTTTGAAGGCCTGGCAGGCAGAGTCGATAGCCTCTTCCTTGAGATTTATGGGATTGCTCTTGGAGGAGGAAAGGAAGTTGTTCAAGGAGGCAGAGAGGACCTTGAATACCCTGATTGAAAAAACACTAGGCTTTAAATCGAACCCTGAGTTTAATAAGAAGGAGAGTATTCTGCAGGGTGATATTGAAAGGTATCAAAATCAACTAAAATCCAGAAAACATACACAATTTCAGAGAGATTATAGCCAGTTCCAGACTGAAAAGGCCTATAATTTTTCCACAGTAACGAAAAATATCCTTGAAATATCATCATCTGAGACTGATATATCAGACTCAGAGGGAGTAAATAGGAACTATAGAGCAGGTAACAGGGGAGGGGGTGGACGGAACAGAAGAGGAGGATGGAGAGACCAGAGAGAGATTGGGACCAGCTGTGAGGACCAGGAGCAATACAAGGAACAATATACTGACAGAGGGGGTAGGAGCGGCTGGAGGTGTAATGGCCTCATCCTTTGCCTCACCTTCCTCTGCACCATTGCCTTTTTTAGGACAGCAGGTACCCAACAATCTACTCAACAAGGGCCGAGTACAATAGATATACAGTTAGGTCCAGAAATATTTGGACAGTGACACAATTTTCGCGAGTTGGGCTCTGCATGCCACCACATTGGATTTGAAATGAAACCTCTACAACAGAATTCAAGTGCAGATTGTAACGTTTAATTTGAAGGTTTGAACAAAAATATCTGATAGAAATTGTAGGAATTGTACACATTTCTTTACAAACACTGCACATTTTAGGAGGTCAAAAGTAATTGGACAAATAAACCAAACCCAAACAAAATATTTTTATTTTCAATATTTTGTTGCGAATCCTTTGGAGGCAATCACTGCCTTAAGTCTGGAACCCATGGACATCACCAAACGCTGGGTTTCCTCCTTCTTAATGCTTTGCCAGGCCTTTACAGCCGCAGCCTTCAGGTCTTGCTTGTTTGTGGGTCTTTCCGTCTTAAGTCTGGATTTGAGCAAGTGAAATGCATGCTCAATTGGGTTAAGATCTGGTGATTGACTTGGCCATTGCAGAATGTTCCACTTTTTTGCACTCATGAACTCCTGGGTAGCTTTGGCTGTATCCATCTGTGTCCATCTGTGCTATGAAGCGCCGTCCGATCAACTTTGCGGCATTTGGCTGAATCTGGGCTGAAAGTATATCCCGGTACACTTCAGAATTAATCCGGCTACTCTTGTCTGCTGTTATGTCATCAATAAACACAAGTGACCCAGTGCCATTGAAAGCCATGCATGCCCATGCCATCACGTTGCCTCCACCATGTTTTACAGAGGATGTGGTGTGCCTTGGATCATGTGCCGTTCCCTTTCTTCTCCAAACTTTTTTCTTCCCATCATTCTGGTACAGGTTGATCTTTGTCTCATCTGTCCATAGAATACTTTTCCAGAACTGAGCTGGCTTCATGAGGTGTTTTTCAGCAAATTGAACTCTGGCCTGTCTATTTTTGGAATTGATGAATGGTTTGCATCTAGATGTGAACCCTTTGTATTTACTTTCATGGAGTCTTCTCTTTACTGTTGACTTAGAGACAGATACACCTACTTCACTGAGAGTGTTCTGGACTTCAGTTGATGTTGTGAACGGGTTCTTCTTCACCAAAGAAAGTATGCGGCGATCATCCACCACTGTTGTCATCCGTGGACGCCCAGGCCTTTTTGACTTCCCAAACTCACCAGTCAATTCCTTTTTTCTCAGAATGTACCCGACTGTTGATTTTGCTACTCCAAGCATGTCTGCTATCTCTCTGATGGATTTTTTCTTTTTTTTCAGCCTCAGGATGTTCTGCTTCACCTCAATTGAGAGTTCCTTAGACCGCATGTTGTCTGGTCACAGCAACAGCTTCCAAATGCAAAACCACACACCTGTAATCAACCCCAGACCTTTTAACTACTTCATTGACTACAGGTTAACGAGGGAGACGCCTTCAGAGTTAATTGTAGCCCTAAGGGTATGTGCACACGTTGCTTTTTTTTCCGCGCGGAAAAAAACGCACCCTCTGGCAGAGGGGAGAATTGTAAACAATGCTTTTTGAGAAACAACGCATCGAAAACGCATGCGTTTTTCATGCGTTTTTCATGCGTTTTTCATGCGTTTTTCATGCGTTTTTCATGCGTTTTTTTAGGTGCGTTTTTTAAGACTTGTCAGTGATAATAAAGTTGGTTGAACACAGACCTTTGGAAAAAAAAACCTGTGATGTCATTTCCTTCTCCACATTCTGTTTGGATAAATGGGAGGGCTTGGAATGGAAGGAGCACCATTTGAATTTTGGAAAAGTTGAAATAAACTTCGCGCACCAAGCCCCTTAGGTACCTATACGTCAGAAAACCCCCACAAGTGACCCCATTTTGGAATCTGCACCCATCAAGGATTTTATTCAGGAGTATATTAAGCATTTTGAATCCACAGCTACTTCACCCAAAATGTTGCTGTAGCAACAATATTCTCACTTTTAGGCCCGCTTCACATGTCAGTGAAAAACACTGACGTTTTTCACTGGCGTGTAAAACACGCACATGTCCCTCCGTGTGCCGTGAATCACGGCACACGTGGGTTGTCTAAGTGCAATCCGGGCTCCGTTCTCCGTGGCCCATGATTGCACTTAGAGATTAACTCACCTGCACCCGCTCCCGCTCTCCATGGTGCTGATCGCTCCCGCGGTGCAGCATCCGGCCGGCGCTGACACCCGCAGCAGCTGCTTCCGGGTCGGCTGTGTCGTGCATCATGAATATGCGCGACAATAATGAGCCGGCACAGAAGGAACAGGGAGGACGGGCTGCAGAGGACATCGCTGGACGCCGGGTGAGTTAAAATGTTTTTTATTTTAAAAGCACGTTTTTTTCTGGCACGTGTTTCACGGATCACACCACTGCGTGGTCCGAGGGATATCAGTGATGCCAGAAAAAAATGGACATGTCTCCGTGCGGCAATCACGCACACGCGGGTACGCCGCACGGAGACACGTGCAGTGAAAAATCACTGACGTGTGAGCAGACCCATTCATTATAATGGGTCTGCGTATGTCAGTGATCCTGGTACGTTTAAAAAAAAGCACAAACGTCCCAGAATCACTGACGTGTGAAAGGGGCCTAAGGCTATGTGGCCATGATCCAGCGACACGGCGTCTAGTACACAGTGCCAGCCTTCCTGCAGCTGCCCATGCCCACGATTTGGGTTCAGGCTGCTGTGGAGCTCTATGCTACCTGCAGAGAACACTCTCATCTCCGCAGCATAAATTGACATGCTGAGGCTCGGGAAGCCACGCTACCGGTCAGTTTATGCTGCGGAGAAAAGAAGCACAGTGGGCATGGGATCTCCAAAAATCCTTCCACTGTGCTTCTACTGCACAACGCAGCGTTATGGACGCAGGGAAAACACTCAGCGCCCATAACGCTGCAAACCCTGATTGTGGACACACAGCCTAAAAAGCGTCAATGGATGAAGGGATGTCAAATATATAGAACGTCCTACCCCCGCCTGCATATTCTAAGCTGGCACCTTTAGTACCTTTCATGTGGCACTAAAGGGTGCCTAGCTTAGTATTTATCCAATAAAAAATAAAAAAAAAAAAATGAAAAAAATGGCGTGGGGTCCCCCCTATTTTTGATAGCCAGTCAGGGTAAAGCAGACAGCTGTAGCCTGCAAACCACAGCTGGCAGCTTCATCTTGGCTGGTGATCAATTTGGAGGGCTCCCCATGTTTTTTTTTTTATTTATAAATAAAGAATAAAAAAAAAAAATAACGTGGGGTCCCCCCAAATTAGATCACCAGCCAAGGTGAAGCTGACAGCTGGGGTCTGATATTCTCAGGGTGGGAAGAGCCATGGTTATTGGACTCTTCCCAGCCTAAAAATAGCAGGCCGCAGCCGCCCCAGAAGTGGCGCATCCATTAGATGCGCCAATCCTGGCGCTTCGCCCCAACTCATCCCGCGCCCTGGTGCGTTGGCTAACGGGGTAATAAATGGGGTTGATACCAGATGTTTAATGTCACCTGGCATCAAGCCCAGCAATTAGTGATGTCACGGCGTCTATCAGACACCCGACATAACTAATTGACAGTAAACAAAAGCAAAAAAAGACAACAAAAAATGTTTTATTAGAAAAAACACTCCCCAAATCATTCCCTTGTTCTCCAATTTAATAAAAAAAAAAATGGGTCCGCAGAAATCCATATGGATGTCCCACGTCGCCTCTGGACCTTCTAGAATATGGGGGCACGTTCAGGAAACGTATCCCCCATTTTCTAGGAGGGCAGACCCTCCATTTGAGGAGAGTGGGTGCAAAAATCTGCACCCACTCTCCCCGGGTCACAGCTGCAGACTGCCGAGCAGCCAGCACAGCTCACACTGAACACTGTGCTGGCTGTCAGCTGCTCTGCACATGTGACCGGCCAGCGTGCACTGAAGGAGGAGGGGGCCGCGGGGGATCAGCGCTGCGACCGGACAGGTATGTATGACACCGGGGGAATAGGGGGTGAACGGGCAGGGCCTGGGGAACAGTTTTCTGTCGCATGTGTTATTGCACATGCGACAGAAATCATAGGAGCAGGGCGGCCGGTGCGCTACTGTGCGCGCGGCCATGTTGGATTTTCGGGAGGGGGGTCGGGGACTCGGGGGTCGGGGCGGGCACTTTGGCGACACCGGGGGCTTTGCCAGGAAGTGAGGTCAACAGGAAGCCTCTTGACCTCACTTCCAGGTAAATGCCTGCGTTCTGGCGTGCCGACAAAGCCCGCGGACCGCAACAAAAAAGCAGGTCCATGCGTTGTGGCTGCGTTCTGACCCGCATCATTGATTCAATGGGGGAGAGAACGCAGCCACAACGCACAAAAGAAGTGACATGCTGCTTTTCTTTCCGCACCGATTTTTGGCATCCAAAACGCTGCGGAAAGAAACGCAGCATGTGCACTGATTTTTCAGCTTTCCCATACACTTTGCTGGGAAAGCTGAACGCATGCAATTTGCCACTGAAACGCTGCGGTTCAAAACGCAGCGTTTCCGCGGTAAAAAACGCATCGTGTGCACACAGCCTTAGAGTCCCTTGTCCAATTACTTTTGGTCCCTTGAAAAAGAGGAGGCTATGCATTACAGAGCTATGATTCCTAAACCCTTTCTCCGATTTGGATGTGAAAACTCTCATATTGCAGCTGGGAGTGTGCACTTTCAGCCCATATTATATATATAATTGTATTTCTGAACATGTTTTTGTAAACAGCTAAAATAACAAAACTTGTGTCACTGTCCAAATATTTCTGGACCTAACTGTAGTAAACTCAGGACAAGTTGTTAACCTGAGTCGACAGCACCTTTCAAAGGAGGAAATTCAATTACTATCGAAGGGTTTATCGTTTGCTCCTACCACACCTTTTAACCTGTTTACCTGGGTGAAAGATCTAAATCTGTTTTGTCGAAAACTAAAGTGGAAAATTTTTTTTAAATCCAATAACAAGGAACAGTGTCTCGCTCTGGGATTGGAGGAGGAGGATATAGAGGTCTTTGGAGATTTGATGGATCTTGCTAATGATGAATTGCCAGAACTAGGAAAGGGTCCCTTTACCGATTTAAAAAGGAAAAGTACTAAGATGCCACCCTCTGGGGACTATGGTAAAATTGACTTATTCCTGCAGCTAGTTGAAAAGGATCTTGGAAGACTAAAACCTCAATAGTAAGGTGTCATCTAATTTGAGTCAGGTGGAGTGGGAAGCATTGATGAATTTGGAGAAAAACAGACATGTTGTCCTTAAAGAAGTTGTCCAGTTACCAAAACTGATTTTTTTTTTTCTGATAAATCTTGCTAATATGTGCCCCTCAACACATCTATTATGTTTTTTCAGCAAAATTACCTTTTATTGTGCACTAGCAGCACACGGTCATTGCTGGCTCCAGCTCTGATGGGGTTAATCTCTCCTCTGACTTCCTGTGTTCAGTTCCTACAAGTCCCAGAATTCTTTGTGGCTCTAGGGCGGTGTCTAGCTTATCTAACACACCCATTGTGTCGAATACACCCACTCTGCTCCCACCCAAACCC